>NC_068454.1:75197163-75222163 GCF_023373465.1 Oncorhynchus keta | reverse complement strand
GTCTTTATGGCATGGAGTCAGTCTGTCTTTATGGCATGGAGTCAGTCTGTCTTTACGGCATGGAGTCAGTCTGTATTCATGGCATGTAGTCAGTCTGTCTTTATGGCATGGTGTCAGTATGTCTTCTTGGCATGGAGTCAGTATGTCTTTATGGACTCAGTATGTCTTTGTGGCATGGAGTCAGTCTTTCTTTATGACATGGAGTCAGTATTTCTTTGTGGCATGGAGTCAGTCTGTCTTTATGGCATGGAGTCAGTATGTCTTCTTGGCATGGAGTCAGTCTGTCTTTGTGGCATGGAGTCAGTCTGTCTTTATGGCATGGCGTCAGTATGTCTTCTTGGCATGGAGTCAGTATGTCTTTGTGGCATGGAGTCAGTCTGTCTTTATGGCATGGAGTCAGTCTGTCTTTCTGGCATGGCGTCAGTATGTCTTTATGGCATGGAGTCAGTCTGTCTTTATGGCATGGATTCAGTCTGTATTCATGGCATGTAGTCAGTCTGTCTTTATGGCATGGTGTCAGTATGTCTTCTTGGCATGGAGTCAGTATGTCTTTATGACATGGAGTCAGTCTGTATTCATGGCATGGAGTCAGTCTGTCTTTCTGGCAGGGAGTCAGTATGTCTTTATGGAGTCAGTATGTCATTATGGCATGGAGTCAGTCTGTCTTTAAGGCATGGAGTCAGTCTGTCTTCGTGGAGTCAGTCTGTCTTTGTGGTATGGAGTCAGTCTGTCTTTATGGCATGGAGTCAGTCTGTCTTTAAGGCATGGAGTCAGTCTGTCTTTGTGGAGTCAGTCTGTCTTTGTGGTATGGAGTCAGTCTATCTTTATGGAGTCATTCTGTCTTTATGGAGTCAGTCTGTCTTTTTGGTATGGAGTCAGTCTGTCTTTTTGGTATGGAGTCAGTCTGTCTTTTTGGTATGGAGTCAGTCTGTCTTCATGGCATGGAGTCAGTCTTTCTTTCTGGCACTCATATTATCAGAGGTGTGTAGAATGCTGCAGCTGCTTTTTACATTGTGGTGATGGTGACAGGATTTCAGTTTGTTCTGCTGCCAAGATTACAACACACACACACACACACACACACACACACACACACACACACACACACACACACACACACACACACACACACACACACACACACACACACACACACACACACACACACACACACACACACACACACACACACACACATTTACACACACACATTTTAACAGCCTCAAAACACAAACACACTAATAAAGACACTCATAGTAATATACCTGTCTTTGCATATATGCACTTACATGCAGCACAATACGTTTTCATTCTGTGTAATTAAGAAATAAGGCATCTCTGGGGTTTGAAGTATATGGCCGATATACCAAGGTTAAGGGCTGTTCTTATGCAGGACGCAACGTGGAGTGCCTGGATACAGCCCTTAGCTGTGGTATATTGGCCATATACCACAAACCCCTGAGATGCCTTATTGCTATTATAAACTGGTTACAAATATAATTAGAACAGTAAAAATAAATGTTTTATTATTCCTGTGGAATACGGTCTCATATACCATGTCTTTCAGCCAATCAGCATTCAGGGCTCAAGCCAGCCAGTTTATAATTATGTGTATACAACTGCAAGACAAGCAGTTATACATTTCCCAAGACAAATCTGTCGCCCTAAACTCTAGTGTCGCATTCTGATAATTTCCACAATTTCTCCTGCAACCCGGGGCAGATTTTTTATTTTGTTGCTTCTGATTGTTTCCATCCCTGTAAAACGCTGGTTGCTTTGCTGAAATACTGCAGTGTTTATTACGGCTCCCCCTCTCTCCTCCTCTCTCCTCTCTCCCCCTCGTCTCTCACCCATTTTGTGTCCTCTCTTTCCCCATCTCTCTCTTTTTTTCCCACTCTCCCCCTCTCGATTTTGTCCAACAACACTGCCCTCTCCTCTCCCATCTCCTCCTCCTCCCTCTCCCATTCCCTGGTTCCCGTGTGGATAGGTTAGGTTAGGGGGGGCTGGCTGGCTGGAGCAGCAGCCTGGACCAATGACGTGGTGCGACATGTAACCATGGCGCTGGAGAGGAAATCAATAACTGAAACGATGAGGGGCGCTGGGCTGGGCTGGATTAACGTCAGGGGGCCAAGCAGGCCAGGGGGGTTTGGTGGGGATGGGAGGGGGGGTGCTTTGGGGGCCTTGGACTGGAGATTTGAGGTTGGGTGACCTAAGGTATGGGGAGGGGGAGACAAATTGGGCAAGATGTCTCAAGTCCTCAGACCAGGTCTCATTGTACACCGTTCCTCTTTCTGTCTTTCCTTTAGTTGTTCAAATGTGTATCGCTTCCAGGACCAACGACACAGATGAACTGCTGGTCCAAAATAGGCCAATATAGAAGTGTTAAAGAAAAATGCCTCTGTATATGGTTAGGATAGAAACAGCTAGGGAACTACTAATATCTCCCTGCCTTCTCTGTCTAACTTTGCCCCAGAGAGGAGAGTGTGTGTGTGGAGTCAGAGAGGAGAGAATGTGTGGAGTCAGTGAGGAGAGAGTGTGTGGAGTCAGAGAGGAGAGTGTGTGGAGTCAGTGAGGAGAGAGTGTGTGGAGTCAGATAGGAGAATGTGTGGCGTCAGAGAGGAGAGTGTGTAGAGTCAGAGAGGAGAGTGTGTGGAGTCAGAGAGGAGAGTGTGTGGAGTCAGAGAGCAGAGAGTGTGTGGAATCAGAGAGGAGAGAGTGTGTGGAGTCAGAGAGGAGAGTGTGTGTGTGGAGTCAGAGAGGAGAGTGTGTGTGTGGAGTCAGAGAGGAGAGTGTGTGTGTGGAGTCAGAGAGGAGTGTGTGTGTGGAGTCAGAGAGGAGAGAGTGTGTGTGGAGTCAGAGAGGAGAGAGTGTGTGGAGTCAGAGAGGAGAGTGTGTGTAGAGTCTGAGAGAGAGTGTGTGTGTGAGAGGAGAATGGAGTCAGAGAGGAGAATGTGTGGAGTCAGAGAGGAGAATGTGTGTGGAGTCAGAGAGGAGAGTGTGTGTGGAGTCAGAGAGGAGAGTGTGTGTGGAGTCAGAGAGGAGAGAGTTTGGAGTCAGAGAGAAGAGTGTGTGTGGAGTCAGAGAGGAGAGAGTGTGGAGTCAGAGAGGAGAGTGTGTGTTTGGAGTCAGAGAGGAGAGAGTGTGTGGAGTCAGAGAGGAGAGAGTATGTGGAGTCAGAGAGGAGAATGTATGGAGTCAGAGAGGAGAGAGTGTGTGGAGTCAGAGAGGAGAGTGTGTTGAGTCAGAGAGGAGAGAGTGTGTGGAGTCAGAGAGGAGAGTGTGTGTAGAGTCTGAGAGAGAGTGTGTGTGTGTGTGTGTGTGTGTGTGTGTGTGTGTGTGTGTGTGTGTGTGTGTGTGTGTGTGTGTGTGTGTGTGTGTGTGTGTGTGTGTGTGTGTGTGTGTGTGTGTGGAGTCAGAGAGGAGAGTGTGTTTGTGGAGTCAGAGAGGAGAGTGTGTGTTTGGAGTCAGAGGAGAGAGTGTGTGGAGTCAGAGAGGAGAGAGTGTGTGGAGTCAGAGAGGAGAGAGTGTGTGGAGTCTGAGAGTGTCTGGAGTCAGAGAGGAGAGAGTGTGGAGTCAGAGAGGAGAGTGTGTGTTTGGAGTCAGAGAGGAGAGAGTGTATGGAGTCAGAGAGGAGAGAGTATGTGGAGTCAGAGAGGAGAATGTATGGAGTCAGAGAGGAGAGAGTGTGTGGAGTCAAAGAGGAGAGTGTGTGGAGTCAGAGAGGAGAGAGTGTGTGGAGTCAGAGAGGAGAGAATGTATGGAGTCAGAGAGGAGAGAGTGTGTGGAGTCAGAGAGGAGAGTGTGTTGAGTCAGAGAGGAGAGAGTGTGTAGAGTCTGAGAGAGAGTGTGTGTGTGTGTGTGTGTGTGTGTGTGTGTGTGTGTGTGTGTGTGTGTGTGTGTGTGTGTGTGTGTGTGTGTGTGTGTGTGTGTGTGTGTGTGTGTGTGTGTGTGTGGAGTCAGAGAGGAGAGTGTGTTTGTGGAGTCAGAGAGGAGAGTGTGTGTTTGGAGTCAGAGGAGAGAGTGTGTGGAGTCAGAGAGGAGAGAGTGTGTGGAGTCAGAGAGGAGAGAGTGTGTGGAGTCTGAGAGTGTCTGGAGTCAGAGAGGAGAGAGTGTGGAGTCAGAGAGGAGAGTGTGTGTTTGGAGTCAGAGAGGAGAGAGTGTATGGAGTCAGAGAGGAGAGAGTATGTGGAGTCAGAGAGGAGAATGTATGGAGTCAGAGAGGAGAGAGTGTGTGGAGTCAAAGAGGAGAGTGTGTGGAGTCAGAGAGGAGAGAGTGTGTGGAGTCAGAGAGGAGAGAGTGTGTGGAGTCAGAGAGGAGAGTGTGTGGAGTCAAAGAGGAGAGAGTGTGTGTGGAGTCAGAGAGGAGAGTGTGTGTAGAGTCCGAGAGAGAGTATGTGTGTGTGTGGAGTCAGAGAGGAGAATGTGTGTGGAGTCCGAGAGGAGGGAGAGTGTGTGGAGTCAGAGAGGAGAATGTGTATGGAGTCAGAGAGGAGAGTGTGTGTAGTCTGAGAGAGTGTGTGTGTGGAGTCAGAGAGGAGTCTGTGTGTGTGTGGAGTCAGAGAGGAGAGTGTGTGTGTGGAGTCAGAGAGGAGAGAGTGTGTAGAGTCCGAGAGAGAGTATGTGTGTGTGTGGAGTCAGAGAGGAGAATGTGTGTGGAGTCCGAGAGGAGGGAGAGTGTGTGGAGTCAGAGAGGAGAATGTGTATGGAGTCAGAGAGGAGAGTGTGTGTAGTCTGAGAGAGTGTGTGTGTGGAGTCAGAGAGGAGTCTGTGTGTGTGGAGTCAGAGAGGAGAGTGTGTGTTTGGAGTCAGAGGAGAGAGTATGTGGAGTCAGAGAGGAGAGAGTATGTGGAGTCAGAGAGGAGAGAGTGTGTGTGGAGTCAGAGAGGAGAGTGTGTGTTTGGAGTCAGAGGAGAGAGTGTGTGGAGTCAGAGAGGAGAGAGTGTGTGGAGTCAGAGAGGAGAGAGTGTGTGGAGTCTGAGAGTGTCTGGAGTCAGAGAGGAGAAAGTTTGGAGTCAGAGAGGAGAGAGTGTGGAGTCAGAGAGGAGAGTGTGTGTTTGGAGTCAGAGAGGAGAGAGTGTATGGAGTCAGAGAGGAGAGAGTATGTGGAGTCAGAGAGGAGAATGTATGGAGTCAGAGAGGAGAGAGTGTGTAGAGTCCGAGAGAGAGTATGTGTGTGTGTGGAGTCAGAGAGGAGAATGTGTGTGGAGTCCGAGAGGAGGGAGAGTGTGTGGAGTCAGAGAGGAGAGTGTGTGTAGTCTGAGAGAGTGTGTGTGTGGAGTCAGAGAGGAGTCTGTGTGTGTGGAGTCAGAGAGGAGAGTGTGTGTTTGGAGTCAGAGGAGAGAGTATGTGGAGTCAGAGAGGAGAGAGTATGTGGAGTCAGAGAGGAGAGAGTGTGTGTGGAGTCAGAGAGGAGAGTGTGTGTTTGGAGTCAGAGGAGAGAGTATGTGGAGTCAGAGAGGAGAGAGTATGTGGAGTCAGAGAGGAGAGAGTGTGTGGAGTCAGAGAGGAGAGAGTGTGAGTATGTAAGTCAGCAGCAGGGTGTGGCCCTCAGTACTGTCAAGATCCAGATAATAAATATCTGTAATAAATATCATTATTATTGGGCCAATCTCCCCCAATAATGCAGCCTCAGTGAAAGATGACACTGGGGACTTGGCTGGATATTGGCAATATATCAGCATTGATTATTGAAAGTGCTGACAGAGAGGGGGAGGCAAAGTTAATAAAAACTAATAAAAAAAGACAAGAAATACAGGAAGAACAAGGTCTTAAGATGGACTGGCTGCTTATTCACTATAGGAGGAGGGGAGACAGAGATGGGGATCAGGTGTGTGTGTGTGTGTGTGTGTGTGTGTGTGTGCGTGCGTGCGTGCGTGCGTGCGCGCGTGCGTGCGTGTGTGTGTGTGTACTTTCATGCTTGTGTGTGTCTACATGGAGTATGTAAGTCTGCTGTATGCTCACACATTATTTATTTCCCAGTGTTTGCTTTGTGTCTTCAGATCTGCATAGTACACTAACGCTAGATACTGTAGATCAACACATGGACTCCACCTACACACACACAACATAACACCATCCATCATGTCCAATTTATCTTGATAAATCTATACATCAGGTCAGCATATGGATTTGTGTGAATTTAGCATCTTCTCTCTGTTATTGTACCCCCCTGCTCTGTTATTATTATTAATAATAATATGCATAACAATAACAACAATACTTTAGTTCTCAGTGTTTATAATGATTTTAGTGGCAAAGCAGATCTCAATATGAGGTAAACTCCCAGCAGCCCCCAAGTCCAACGGGTATATCCTCTGGCGTGTTGATGTTGATGTTCTCCGTATCTGTACATACATACATATTCTCCGTACATACCAAGATGGCATAGCAG
This sequence comes from Oncorhynchus keta, assembly GCF_023373465.1. Classification (NCBI taxonomy): domain Eukaryota; kingdom Metazoa; phylum Chordata; class Actinopteri; order Salmoniformes; family Salmonidae; genus Oncorhynchus; species Oncorhynchus keta. The sequence goes on along the minus strand of NC_068454.1, from coordinate 75,215,772 downwards.
TCAGACAGGCGTCCTTTGTCCTCGTCTTGTCGTGTCCCATGGATATATATATATTTACATCTTTCTTCGCATATCTTTTATATATTTTATTTTCCAAAAACTCAACTTCAGAACACTCTCCTGCAACCCGCCTCACCAATTTAAAGCTAACGAGAAGCTAGCCAGAGGCTAACCAGAAGCTAGCCAGAGGCTAACCAGAAGCTAGCCAGAGGCTAACCAGAAGCTAGCCAGAAGCTAGCCAGAAGCTGACCAGAAGCTAGCCAAAAGCTAACCAGTTTGCTGGCTAACGTTAGTATTCAGCTAACCACGGTTTGTGGTCATCAGCTATCCTTTAGCTCGAAAAGCTATCACCAGTTTTGTACGGCGCGACTCAGACCAGAACATACCGGACCTATTTTTCTCTCCATATCCCCGGATTTCAACTACAAGCTCTGGACATTTATACCTGGATCTCGCAGCTAGCTAGCTGCTATCCGTGTGACTATTGGCTTGCGCTGATCCCGGAGCAAACATAGATTATTCCGGAGCTGGCCAGCTGGGGAGTTCCATCGGCGACTCCTGGGCTGCTGTCACCTATCCGGACCCGTTTTACTGCCGATGCGGAGCCCCACCGGGCCTTCACGACTGGACAACTGGACTACCGACGTTATCTGCCCGAGGGATTTATCTACAGTGCCTTGCGAAAGTATTCGGCCCCCTTGAACTTTGCGACCTTTTGCCACATTTCAGGCTTCAAAGATAAAGATATAAAACTGTATTTTTTTTGTGAAGAATCAACAACAAGTGGGACACAATCATGAAGTGGAACGACATTTATTGGATATTTCAAACTTTAAAAAAAAATCAAAAACTGAAAAAGTTGGGCGTGCAAAATTATTCAGCCCCCTTAAGTTAATACTTTGTAGCGCCAGCTTTTGCTTTGATTACAGCTGTAAGTCGCTTGGGGTATGTCTCTATCAGTTTTGCACATCGAGAGACTGACATTTTTTCCCATTCATCCTTGCAAAACAGCTCGAGCTCAGTGAGGTTGGATGGAGAGCATTTGTGAACAGCAGTTTTCAGTTCTTTCCACAGATTCTCGATTGGATTCAGGTCTGGACTTTGACTTGGCCATTCTAACACCTGGATATGTTTATTTTTTAACCATTCCATTGTTGATTTTGCTTTATGTTTTGGATCATTGTCTTGTTGGAAGACAAATCTCCTTCCCAGTCTCAGGTCTTTTGCAGACTCCATCAGGTTTTCTTCCAGAATGGTCCTGTATTTGGCTCCATCCATCTTCCCATCAATTTTAACCATCTTCCCTGTCCCTGCTGAAGAAAAGCAGGTCCAAACCATGATGCTGCCACCACCATGTTTGACAGTGGGGATGGTGTGTTCAGGGTGATGAGCTGTGTTGCTTTTACGCCAAACATAACGTTTTGCATTGTTGCCAAAAAGTTCAATTTTGGTTTCATCTGACCAGAGCACCTTCTTCCACATGTTTGGTGTGTCTCCCAGTTGGCTTGTGGCAAACTTTAAACGACACTTTTTATGGATATCTTTAAGAAATGGCTTTCTTCTTGCCACTCTTCCATAAAGGCCAGATTTGTGCAATATACGACTGATTGTTGTCCTATGGACAGAGTCTCCCACCTCAGCTGTAGATGTCTGCAGTTCATCCAGAGTGATCATGGGCCTCTTGGCTGCATCTCTGATCAGTCTTCTCCTTGTATGAGCTGAAAGTTTAGAGGGACGGCCAGGTCTTGGTAGATTTGCAGTGGTCTGATACTCCTTCCATTTCAATATTAATGCTTGCACAGTTCTCCTTGGGATGTTTAAAGCTTGGGAAATCTTTTTGTATCCAAATCCGGCTTTAAACTTCTTCACAACAGTATCTCGGACCTGCCTGGTGTGTTCCTTGTTCTTCATGATGCTCTCTGCACTTTTAACGGACCTCTGAGACTATCACAGTGCAGGTGCATTTATACAGAGACTTGATTACACACAGGTGGATTGTATTTATCATCATTAGTCATTTAGGTCAACATTGGATCATTCAGAGATCCTCACTGAACTTCTGGAGAGAGTTTGCTGCACTGAAAGTAAAGGGGCTGAATAATTTTGCACGCCCAATTTTTCAGTTTTTGATTTGTTAAAAAAGTTTGAAATATCCAATAAATGTCGTTCCACTTCATGATTGTGTCCCACTTGTTGTTGATTCTTCACAAAAAAAGACAGTTTTATATCTTTATGTTTGAAGCCTGAAATGTGGCAAAAGGTCGCAAAGTTCAAGGGGGCCGAATACTTTCACAAGGCACTGTAACTGGCCCTTCCGTTGCGATGTTACCTGAACGCCCATCTGCGGCCCGCTAATCGTTGGCTGTCTTATCGGCTGCTATCTGAGTGGGTCTATCAGACAATTTTGCCAATTGGATTGATCCCCTCTGCCACGGGGAGCCCCACTGATCTACCGACGGAGGCGCACGGGGTGGCTGAAAACAGATCTCCATCCTATGCTAGCTTGCTACCGATGGCCCGGCTAGCTGTCTAAATCGCCGTTACCCCAACCAACCTCACTTCTCACTGGACCCTTATGATCACTCGACTAAGCATGCCTCTCCTTAATGTCAATATGCCTTGTCCATTGCTGTTCTGGTTAGTGTTTATTGGCTTATTTCACTGTAGAGCCTCTAGCCCTGCTCATTATACCTTATCCAACCTTTCAGTTCCACCACCCACGCATGCGATGACATCACCTGGTTTCAATGTTTCTAGAGACAACATCTCTCTCATCATCACTCAATACCTAGGTTTACCTCCACTGTATTCACATCCTACCATACCTTTGTCTGTACATTATACCTTGAAGCTATTTTATCGCCACCAGAAACCTCCTTTTACTCTCTGTTCCGGACGTTCTAGACGACCAATTCTCATAGCTTTTAGCCGTACCCTTATCCTACTCCTCCTCTGTTCCTCTGGTGATGTAGAGGTGAATCCAGGCCCTGCAGTGCCTAGCTCCACTCCTATTCCCCAGGCTCTCTCTTTTGATGACTTCTGTAACCGTAAAAGCCTTGGTTTCATGCATGTTAACATTAGAAGCCTCCTTCCTAAGTGTGTTTTATTCACTGCTTTAGCACACTCTGCCAACCCGGATGTTCTAGCCGTTTCTGAATCCTGGCTTAGGAAGACCACCAAAAATTCTGAAATCTAACTACAACATTTTCAGACAAGATAGAAAGGCCAAAGGGGTCGGTGTTACAATCTACTGTCCTACTATCCAGGTCTGTACCCAAACAATTTGAACTTCTACTTTTAAAAATCCACCTCTCTAAAAACAAGTCCCTCACCGTTGCCGCCTGCTATACACCACCCTCTGTCCCCAGCTGTGCTCTGGACACCATATGTGAACTGATTGTCCCCCATCTATCTTCAGAGCTCGTGCTGCTAGGCGACCTAACCTGGAACATGCTTAACACCCCAACCATCCTACAATCTAAACTTGATGCCCTCAATCTCACACAAATTATCAATGAACCAACCAGGTACCACCCCAAAGCCATAAACACGGGCACCCTCATAGATATCATCCTAACCAACTTGCCCTTTAAATACACCTCTGCTGTTTTCAACCAAGATCTCAGCGATCACTGCCTCATTGCCTGCATCCGTAATAGGTCAGCGGTCAAACGACCTCCACTCATCACTGTCAAACACTTCAGCGAGCAGGACTTTCTAGACCTGGCCGGGGTACACTGGAAGGATATTGATCTCATCCCGTCAGTAGAGGATGCCTGGTTATTTAAAGAAAATGCCTTCCTCACCATCTTAAATAAGCATGCCCAATTCAAGAAATTTAGAACCAGGAACAGATATAGCCCTTGGCACTCTCCAGACCTGGCACAGGGGCAGCAGGGTAGCCTAGTGGTTAGAGCGTTGGACTAATAACCAGAAGGTTGCAAGTTCAAACCCTAGAGCTGACAAGGTACAAATCTGTCATTCTGCCCCTGAACAGGCAGTGTTCCAAGGCTGTCATTGAAAATAAGAATTTGTTCTTAACTGACTTGCCTAGTTAAATAAAGGTAAAATAAAACCTGACTGCCCTACCAACACAAAAACATCCTATCCTTCTGCATTAGCGTCAAACAGCCAATATACACAGCACACAGGCAGTTAGAAAAGCCAAGGCTAGCTTATATATATATATTACATATTTTTTTTGTTGAATTTTTACCCCATTTTTCGTGGTATCCAATTGTTGTAGTAGCTACTATCTTGTCTCATCGCTACAACTCCCGTACGGGCTCGGGAGAGACGAAGGTTGAAAGTCATGCGTCCTCCGACACACAACCCAACCAGCCGCACTGCTTCTTAACACAGCGCACATCCAACCCGGAAGCCAGCCGCACCAATGTGCCGGAGGAAACACTGTGTACCTGGCAACCTTGGTTAGCATGCACAGCACCCGTCCCGCCACAGGAGTCGCTGGTGCGCGATGAGACAAGGACATCCCTACCGACCAAGCCCTCCCTAACCCGGACGACGCTAGGCCAAGTGTGCGTCGCCCCACGGACCTCCCGGTCGCGGCTGGTTACGACAGAGCCTGGGCGCGAACCCAGAGTCTCTGATGGCACAGCTGGCGCTGCAGTACAGCGCCCTTAACCACTGCGCCACCCGGGAGGCCAAGGCTAGCTTTTTCAAGTAGAAATTTGCTTCCTGCAACACAAACTCAAAAAAGTTCTGGGACACTGTAAAGTCCATGGAGAATAAGAACACCTCCTCCCAGCTGCCCACTACACTGAGGATAGGAAACACTGTCACCACCGATAAATCCTATAATTGAGAATTTCAATAAGCATTTTTCTACGGCTGGCCATGCTTTCCAACTGGCTACCCCTACCCCGGTCAACAGCACTGCACCCCCCACAGCAGCTCGCCCAAGCCTTCCCCATTTCTCCTTCTCCCAAATCCAGTCAGCTGATGTTCTGAAAGAGCTGCAAAATCTGGACCCCTACAAATCAGCCGAGCTAGACAATCTGGACTCTTTCTTTGTAAAATGATCTTCCAAATTTGTTGCAACCCCTATTACTAGCCTGTTCAACCTCTCTCTCGTGTCATCTGAGATTTCCAAAGATCATCCCCCTCTTCAAAGGGGGAGGACACTCTTGACCCAAACTGCTACAGACCTATATCTATCCTACCCTGCCTTTCTAAGGTCTTCGAAAGCCAAGTCAACAAACAGATTACCGACCATTTCGAATCCCACCATACCTTCTCCGCTATGCAATCTGGTTTCAGAGCTGGTCATGGGTTCACCTCAGCCACACTCAAGGTCCTAAATGATATCTTGACAGCCATCAATAAGAAACAATACTGTGCAGCCGTATTAATTGACCTGGCCAAGGCTTTCGGCTCTGTCAATCACCACATCCTCATCGGCAGACTCAAATTATTGCCTCGCCTGGTTCACCAACTACTTCTCTGATAGAATTCAGTGTGTCAAATCGGAGGGTCTGCTGTCTGGGCCTCTGGCAGTCTCTATGGGGGTGCCACAGGGTTCAATTCTTGGACCGACTCTCTTCTCTGTATACATCAATGATGTCGCTCTTGCTGCTGATGAGTCTCTGATCCACCTCTACGCAGACGACACCATTCTGTATACTTCTGGCCCTTCTTTGGACACTGTGTTAACAACCCTCCAGACGGGCTACAATGCCATACAACTCTCCTTCCGTGGCCTCCAATTGCTCTTAAATACAAGTAAAGATAAATGCATGCTTTTCAACCGATCGCTGCCTGCACCTGCCCGCCCGTCCAACATCACTACTCTGGACGGTTCTGACTTAGAATATGTGGACAACTACAAGTACCTAGGTGTCTGGTTAGACTGTAAACTCTCCTTCCAGACTCACATCAAACATCTCCAATCCAAAGTTAAATCTAGAATTGGCTTCCTATTTTGCAACAAAGCATCCTTCACTCATGCTGCCAAGCATACCCTCTTATAACTGACCATCCTACCGATCCTCGACTTCGTCGATGTCATTTACAAAATAGCCTCCAACACCCTACTCAATAAATTGGATGCAGTCTATCACAGTGCCATCATTTTTGTCACCAAAGCCCCATATACTACCCACCACTGCGACCTGTACTCTCGCGTTGGCTGGCCCTCGCTTCATACTCGTCGCCAAACCCACTGGCTCCAGGTCATCTACAAGACCCTGTTAGGTAAAGTCCCCCCTCATCTCAGCTCGCTGGTCACCATAGCAGCACCCACCTGTAGCACACGCTCCAGCAGGTATATCTCTCTGGTCACCGCCAAAACCAATTCTTCCTTTGGCCGCTTCTCCTTCCAGTTCTCTGCTGCCAATGACGGGAATGAACTGCAAAAATCTCTGAAACTGGAAACACTTATCTCCCTCATTAGCTATAAGCACCAGCTGTCAGAGCAGCTCACAGATTACTGCACCTGTACATTGCCCATCTATAATTTAGCCCAAACATCTACCTCTCCCTGTACTGTATTTATTTATTTATTTTGCTCCTTTGCACCCCATTATTTATATCTCTACTTTGCACATTCTTCCACTGCAAATCTACCATTCCAGTGTTTTACTTGCTATATTGTATTTATATGGCCTTTTTTTGCCTTTACCTCCCTTATCTCACCTCATTTGTTCACATTGTATATAGACTTATTTTTCTACTGTGTTATTGACTGTATGTTTGTTTTACTCCATGTGTAACTCTGTGTTGTTGTGTGTGTCGAACTGCTTTGCTTTATCTTGGTCAGGTCGCAATTGTAAATGAGAACTTGTTCTCAACTTGCCTACCTGGTTAAATAAAGGTGAAATAAAATAAATAAATCCATAGCCAGAATGATTTTGCAGTGCATGGTGATCAAACAGGTTTCCTGTTATATTCACCAGAGGTGTAGGGAGGGGGAAGTCTGGGAATCCAAAAATGAGTAATTATACAGATGATTAACCAAATATGACATGACAGAATTCATACCTTGGTTTTTGTGGTGAATGTGAATGAAAAAAAAATGTTTTGATAATGTTTTTCATACATATATCTTGTCCATAATGTAGAGGCCTATGGGATATTCATTGAAGAGGTAAGGGAGGAGGATGGTACATGTGATCTGTATTACATACTGTACCAACAGCAATTGACATACCTTTGTATGCCTCCTTGTCTGCATACCTGCAGACACAGACACAAAAGTGAGCATTTCAGTCATCTGCACCCAATACATCTAGCCTTCAACATGTTCTTACAGCCCACATATTCTCACCTCTTTGTTGATTGATATCCATTGAATTGTGTCCATTTTCTGTTTTAGAAAGATTTGCAAAAATATGAAAAGAGAGATGGTATCATCATAAAACAATATCAATTTAGATCATACAAGGGACTAACCTGACCTTAAATTGAGGAGATCTTTACATTTTTCAGTTAAGTGCCTGCACCTGTTGTCATTTCAAATTGGGTAGTTAGGTTCCTGCAAGAACCCCCATAAACTAAGGAGGTTCCTTGAAGAACCTCAACTCCTATGGGGTTCTTGGAAGAACCTTTTGGGAACCATTTTCAGTGCCAAGAACCCTAAGGTTCTTCAAATAATTTTGAGGATCTTAGAAGAACCCTTGTTGAACCCCTAATTTTGTGTGTGTATGTCCTACACAGTGTAGTGATAGAGGATGTGAGAGGTCTGGGTTGGTGCTAGGTGGTTTTGGAGTGACAGTGTAGTGATAGAGGGTGTGAGAGGTCTGGGTTGGTGCTAGGTGGTATTGGAGTGACAGTGTAGTGATAGAGGATGTTAGAGGTCTGGGTTGGTGCTAGGTGGTTTTGGAGTGACAGTGTAGTGATAGAGGGTGTGAGAGGTCTGGGTTGGTGCTAGGTGGTATTGGAGTGACAGTGTAGTGATAGAGGATGTTAGAGGTCTGGGTTGGTGCTAGGTGGTTTTGGAGTGACACAGTGTAGTGATATAGGATGTGAGAGGTCTGGGTTGGTGCTAGGTGGTATTGGAGTGACACAGTGTAGTGATATAGGATGTGAGAGGTCTGGGTTGGTGCTAGGTGGTATTGGAGTGACAGTGTAGTGATATAGGATGTGAGAGGTCTGGGTTGGTGCTAGGTGGTATTGGAGTGACAGTGTAGTGATAGAGGGTGTGAGAGGTCTGGGTTGGTGCTAGGTGGTATTGGAGTGACACAGTGTAGTGATAGAGGATGTTAGAGGTCTGGGTTGGTGCTAGGTGGTATTGGAGTGACAGTGTAGTGATAGAGGATGTGAGATGTCTGGGTTGGTGCTAGGTGGTATTGGAGTGACAGTGTAGTGATAGAGGATGTGAGAGGTCTGGGTTGGTGGTATTGGAGTGACACAGTGTAGTGATATAGGATGTGAGAGGTCTGGGTTGGTGCTAGGTGGTATTGGAGTGACACAGTGTAGTGATATAGGATGTGAGAGGTCTGGGTTGGTGCTAGGTGGTATTGGAGTGACACAGTGTAGTGATATAGGATGTGAGAGGTCTGGGTTGGTGCTAGGTGGTATTGGAGTGACAGTGTAGTGATATAGGATGTGAGAGGTCTGGGTTGGTGCTAGGTGGTATTGGAGTGACAGTGTAGTGATAGAGGATGTGAGAGGTCTGGGTTGGTACTAGGTGGTATTGGAGTGACAGTGTAGTGATAGAGGATGTTAGAGGTCTGGGTTGGTGCTAGGTGGTATTGGAGTGACAGTGTAGTGATAGAGGGTGTGAGAGGTCTGGGTTGATGCTAGGTGGTATTGGATTGAATCTAGGCAGTGTCACAGTGAGAGAGTATTGTTCATTGTAATGTGGCCTTGTTACCACTCTGACGGCGACAGTAACACAACTGCTGCCTGATATTGATTTGGGGACATGGGTGTTATTGATGAGTGAGAATTGAATTCAACCAGCTCATTTGTCAGTGTGACATCACCATTTAACAATAACCATGACATAGCATGCACATGGACAGTAGACACAGACAAATACATAGTCAAACACACACATTATGCACACATGCAGTACACACTCACACACAGCTCGTACGTAGTTACACACCCAGCTTACTGTTCCTTATTTCTGACGTAATTGCCAGAGTGTTTTTTCTTGCTTTCTTTGAAGATGAAAATGACATGCTATTACTAAGAGGCCAGTAATATACTAGACTAAAGGACAGATGGGGCAGGATGACCAGACTATATGTGCTGAATGTGTAACCATAATGTCTAAGTTAATATGACTAAATATACTGATATTTCAAGAAGGATATACCAATATGACATTTTTAGGAACATTCTGCATTCTATGAATGTCATTGGTGATTGATAGAATTTGAGGTCAATTTTGTTGGATGTAATTTGTTTTTCCTGTATGCATAGATGAAGCTTTGATTTTTTGTTAAAAATATCGAATTTATTTTTAGGTCATCAGAATCCTGATTATATAAATAGCAATATATCGTTCTACAGAGAAAATGGCAGATGAACTAACCGTTAATCAGAACATGTTATCACACACAATAAAGTATGCAACATTTATTAAGAAACAACAACCTTGTAATCAGCCTGGGAATTTTACTTCTATCCATTAATACCTATTTAAATAGGGAGAAAATGTAAGATTTTTGCACAAATTAAGCAATCAAATCTATGTATTTGTAATAACATTGTCATACAATTGTAATGAAATAAAAAATATCTGAGATCCTGTTTTTACCACTATGGGGCCAATAATAATGTAATCCCCAATATTGAAATTGGCATCTATATAGCCATTACTATACAGTACCATGCGATAACATAACAGTACAGAATAATAACAGTGACAATGACTCCATTCCATCTCCATCTCAGAGGTAGCCTGGTGGGTAGGAGCGTTGGGCCTGTAACCGAAAGGTTGCTGGATCGAATCCCTGAGCTGACAAGGTACAAATCTGTTGTTATGCAGATGATGTTGATTAAGGCAGCCCCCCGCACCTCTCTGATTCAGAGGAGTTGGGTTAAATGCGGAAGACACATTTCAGTTGAAGGCATTAAGTTGTACAACTAACTAGATGTCCCCCTTTCCTTCTCCATTAAAAAAAGGGGATGAGAAGAGCCTCTATTTTCTCTGTTTGACGAAGTACCAGTCCCATCAGTGGACATTCTGTCCCAGGCCGTCCGGGCCCCTGGTGAGAATGGTCCAGAGCAGCAGGGGTTATTGGATGGTGAGGCCCCCCAGGGGTGGTCCATGGAGGCCACTAGGGAGGGGAAGTCTGGAGCAGCCTCCCTGCCTAGGCATTATCACATAGAGAGAGAGGGGAGGAACAAAGACTTACAGAGAGAGGAGCTTTGTATTTGGACCAGGTGTATAGTATGGTTGGGTATAGCCCTGAGGCTCGACTACTGTTTGCCACAGCAAGAACAATACACAGTATAGTTCTTAGATGAATTGCAAAGTATGAAATTAGTGTCTATCTGTCTGGCTACTTGCATTTGTATAATTTTTTTTGCAAAAGTTTTTTTGCAGGTAAATACTGAACAATCAAGTGCCCAAATGTAATGCCATGTTTAAAAAACGAGATAAACGTTTTAGTAAGGTGCATATGGGAGTGGGTATTTGGGGTACAGCTTTGGGTAGGACACAGAGTTTATTTGGTTGGATGTCAGCTCCACATATGACAGATGACTTCCGATGACATTTGCAGATAAAGGAAAGAGAAGAGTTGGATGGAGGTGTGCGAGGAGGATGGGGGGATGCTGGAGGTGTTAGGGCCCCCCTCATCCTCCCATCCCCTCCAACACCATCTTATTTTCCCCTCCTTCAATCTCACACACCCTACCTCTATCCGTCTCTCCCACAAACGCGCACAACCACACTACATTCTACAAGAAATAATTGCTTTTGTCTGGAAGGAGTATGGGGAGGAGGAAGGAGCGGGGCGCGCGCGGCTACCTCTGTTCGAAAAGGGGGTGCGTGAAGGACAACTAGTCGCTTCTCTCCTTCCCCTCCTCAACCACATCCCTCCTTCCTCTCGTTGGACTTGCGGATGTCATCTGCCATACGTGGAGCGGAGGGAGAGGGACAATAAACCGTGTTGTATTGTGGTGTATTCGGAGGTAGAGATGAAGGCTGGAAATAGGACACATTTCTCATAATTAGAAACTAGCACATATCCCTGGCCTGCAGTGAAACCAAAACGGTGAAGGAATAATAATGATAATCATCATAATAATACAAATAAAAATTGTAGTAATATTAATATTAAATATATTGTATGACTATATCGATAGGCCTATGCGTTTTTATTCGTCAGTCATAACGTTTAACATTTCATATTTAACTGGTAGCAAGAGGCCTATAGACTGTAACGTGGAGGTCTTACTCAATGCTATTGATTTGCCTGTATTGACTTAGATGTTTGTATTGATCTTTCTGTTTAAAAATCTATATCGATAATAATCTAGTGTATGGCGTGGTAATTCACCGCGTATTATATATCGGTTTGGCACGAGGGAGGTGAGGCGATGAAGTAGAGAAAGAGGGCGCGCGCTGCATGCACGGCAATACTCCAAGATGTGGCCTGTATGCGGGAAGTGAGATGTTGGTTGAACCGGTGCTCTTCCGCGTGAAGCCGATAGCTATACGGCCTCTGCTGGCTTTACCGGAGTGGGATTTTGCTCATGGTCAAACACAAGCCTTACCTGTAGCAGATGACGTTTCTTCACATAGAATAGTAGCATCTTCTGAGTCACAGGAATTATGGTGATGAAATTAGATCATGACACGTCAGTCATTTTGAAGTTGAAGTCATGGATGCAGGGAGGAATTTAAACAGCCATGATGTGTTAGAAATGCTTATAGCTGGTCTCACAATGCCTTTGCCTAAACGTATAGACTAGATTCATATGACTGCCATAATGATTGTAGAACATTGTATATGGGTGTCAGAAGAAGAAAGCGTTTATAGTGCGTTTGCCAATGAAGGTTCAACTGTCTGAATTTTTAAGGCTGAAAGATGTCTTAATGCAAAGATTCCCTCACGCAATTCCATGAGAGAGAGAAAAAAATGCAAACATGATTTGATTAAAATCTAAATGTTATCATAGGTTTTATCTTTCTGAACAAAATGCGTTTCAATAGTTAACATTTGCAGTGATGGGGAACAAGTGTAGGCTATCAACTTTTGTCGTATTATACACTGAACACAAATATAAACGCAACATGTAAAGTGTTGGTCCCGTGTTTCATGATCTGAAGTAAAAGATCCCACAAATGTTCCATTTGCACAAAAAGCTTGTTTCTCTCAAATGTTGTGCACAAATTCGTTTACATCCCTGTAAGTGAGCATTTCTCATTTGCCAAAATAATCCATCCACCTGACAGGTGTGGCATATCAAGAAGCTGATTAAACAGCATGATCATTACACAGGTGCACCTTGTGCTGGGGACAATAAACGTCCACTCTAAAATGTGCAGTTTTGTAATGCAACACAATGCCACAGACGTCTGAAGTTTTGAGGGAGCGTGCAATTGCCATACTGACTACAGGAATGTCCACCAGAGCTGTTGCCAGAGATTTTGAATGTTCAATCGGTCTCAAATGGGGGTAAGCGGTTTGCTGATGTCAACGTTGTGAACAGAGTCCGCCGTGGTGGCGGTAGGGTTATGGTATGCGCAGACATAAACTACAGACAACGAACACAGTTGCATTTTATCGATGGAAATGTGAATGCTCAGAAATACCGTGAGGAGATCCTGAGGCCCATTTTTCATGTGAAATCCATAGATTAGGGCCTAATTCATTCATTTCAATTGACTGAGTTCCTCATATGAACTGCAACTCAGTAAAATCTTTGAAATTGTTGCATGTGGCGCTTATATTTTTGTTCAATATAGTAACATACTGTATGTGCCTATTGGTTGGCTTCTCCAGTTATCTGTGATCCCAGTCTCCCAGACAAGCAGTAATGTAATGATCACCATTCGCATCATTATAGCATGGTCTTATTAAGAGGAAAGAAAACAGAAATCAATACAGGATACCTTTAGCAGCGGCGCTGAAAACGAGGGAGAGGCGGGAGGAGGAGGAGGGGGGAAAGGATGGAGCGAGGGAGCAGAGAGAGAGAGCATGAGGGAGGAGGGGGGAAAGGATGGAGCGAGGGAGCAGAGAGAGAGAGCATGAGGGAGGAGGGGGTGGGGGGTAAGGTGGTGGTAATGTGTGAGTAGCGGGTGCTCTCGCTTCAATGTAGCAGCCAGCGTAGTGGCAGATCGCTAGAATACTGGAGGGAGCGGGGTCGAGTGAGCTATTTGGGGTTCCCAAATATCTGGGACAAACAGGCAGACAGAAAGACACACAGGCGGATGGACGGAAAGATAGGCAAGTGCTCCGACAAAAACGAGAAACGTAACGGATATTCGGCTTTCTTTTTATGTTGTTTCCGTTCTTTATTTATTTATTTGGCTTTATTTATTTATTTATTTATCGATTGATTGCGTTTTAATTACTGCCTTGTGACAGGGAGTGAGGGAGGAGGAGCGTCGGCCAAGCGGGCACGTTGTGTAGCCTTTCCAAATGTTTATTTATTTCAGTTGATTAGCTTAATGCGACTATTTTACATGCATTTTAAACACGATTCGCTGCTTTGTAGCCTGCTTATGGGTGAATGTGGGTGTATATAGCCTACATGTGAGAGGCAGTGAGAAAGTGCTATCAGCTATACACCAAATAAAGTAGATTAACCAAAAATAACAAATCCAAATATATCACAATAATTGTTGTACTTTATGCACGCCAGCGTGACTCGGGTTTCGTCTGTTTGTATTGTAATATTATCCATTTGATTTACCAGCGCAAACCAAAGCTAACCCGGGTGAGGAACGCTAAGAAACGAGCGACTGTTACGGTGTTTGTTCTCACGCCTGTCGATAGGAAAACAGTGGGCTAACATTGAGACTATGCTAATATAAACGCATACAGGAGAAATATAACGATTAGGCTATTGTATGGTTACTTACAGTTTGCCACGGCATACGAGAGAGACAGGAGCAAAGATCTGGACATAACCACAGGCTTATAATACAAGTATTATTACTATATTAGTCCTGATAGTGTTCTTCTGATATAGTAGTGGGAGTTCAGTTGTGGTTCTATCCGTCTGTGTGTTGGGTCTGGGCTGTTTCATTAGCCTGATTGCTGCACAGTCAAGGAGCACCATATAGATATATGTTTTATGCACATTTACATCCAAAATCCTGCGGATGAGAAACAGACATCCTAAAACGTAAATAGAGCTATCCAGCATAGCCTAGATGTGTACGCGCGATCAACTGGTAAGCTAAACAACGAATGTACTAAGTTTTCGATACCAAGTATATTTCAAACGGACGAAGATTCACAGAAGAGGAACCATCTTTTCACAATATTACTGAAAAATGATATGAAACAAAACCAGAAGACGGAGGAAGATCATGTTTGTTCCCTTGCCGGTGCCGTTCATGTTTCAGAGAACTGCCCCTGACCTCAACGCCTGGCGTCAGAAGTCCCCGTTGGCTCTACGTTCCGACTCCGGTAAGAAATGTTCTGTTATTCTTGCCATGTCGGTGAGGTTCAGTCATGCATTCCCGCCCCACCTTAATTAACGACTCCCATGTAGCGCGCTTTTCGGTGCCGATTATCCACTCGGAACTGGAAAGTGTTCTGGGCACACACACACTTCTATGTTGAAGGCTGGAATACACTCCTCTTCTCTCTTGTTTTAAATGTGTAAATAAACAGTCCATAGTTTAAAATTCGACTGCAAATAATTGCGCGTAAACGTCATTTTCTCTATTCCCTTGAAAGAACACGTGCTCGTAATGTGCGACGGGTCCATCTTGTGTTTATTTACGTTCCTTTTCTCCCGGTGATGTATCCCTCTTTCTGCATCCTCTCTCCATCCTTCCCCTCTTCTCCACTCCGTACGCCTGTGCATCAGCCTCCGTCTCTCCCGAACTACCCTCTCTGCAGGCAGGAAATATTCATGCAAACTTATCGATCCTGCGGAGATCGATTCCTGGGCTGGTGGAAAGAGGGAGAGGGGAGAAAGAGGCAAATATACGGTGAAAGGGGAAGGACTGTGAACGAGGAGAAGGGAGAATACTGTCTTTATTTCGTTTTATTTAACTTATTTTCGACAGTGTGCGTATATATCTGTGTTGTGATTCAGACATTGAACTGACATTTTGTCGAATAGGCTTATTCTGTCTCAATTCGAGACAATGGTTAAACGTTTGTGGATAACACCTTTATTTCAGTAGCCTGAACATGACAGACATTGATTTCTCAGGACCACGTTTGTCTGTCCAGATGCTTGTCTGCGTGTGGTGTCAGTGTGGCTGGTCGCTAAACCCGGCAGGGGAAGGCGGCTGTGGCGCCGTCTGCGTTTCATCTGAGCTGAAGCGGAATAAAAGGACGCATGGTGGGAGCAGCCAGCCCGGATTCCATGTGTCGCTGCCAGTGTGTCACTGTGGCGTCGTCTAGCTCTGGAATTAGGCAGCCGCCCAGACGTGAAACAGCAGCGGTTTACAGCTTTTCTCTTCATCCTCAGTAGAGAGTGGAAGTATGCGTAATGTCCCTGATCTCGGTGTGTATGTGTGTGTAGAGGCAGTAGGGTTGGGAGGGGGTTGATGGAAAATACTATATGAATGCACTGAGCGTTTATCTTCCACCCTCCCGATTTATTAAAGCCATTCAGAATGCATGCACATAATGCCTGTCACGGTTTAATGGTGCATAAATACAGCTCGTTGTGCACCTATGACGGTGTCTGCGTTCTTAAAGAGACAGGCACACATTTATCTGTGTTAGACTATATTTTTCTCTCTTTTTCCAATGTGTAATTTTCAGATCAGTTCAAGTTCATTTGATTTCAGAAAGGCGAGTTTCTCTCCACCTGCATTTACTATCTGTCACAAGAAGGGTGTTTATACACCATGGTGTAAAGATGAGGGGATGTGTGTGTGTGTGAGAGAGAGATAGAGAGAGAGGGGAGCGGGGAGCGTAGAGGGAGGAGAGTGACCTGTTATCTAGGTGTATCTCTAGAGTTAGCATATAGAGGAGAGGGAGGAGAGTGACCTGTTACCTAGGTGTATCTCTAGAGTTAGCATATAGAGGAGAGGGAGGAGAGTGACCTGTTACCTCGGTGTATCTCTAGAGTTAGCATATAGAGGAGAGGGAGGGAGTGACCTGTTACCTCGTGTACCTGTTACTGTTACCTCGGTGTATCTCTAGAGTTAGCATATAGAGGAGAGGGAGGAGAGTGACCTGTTACCTAGGTGTATCTCTAGAGTTAGCATATAGAGGAGAGGGAGGAGAGTGACCTGTTACCTCGGTGTATCTCCAGAGTTAGCATATAGAGGAGAGGGTTGAGAGTGACCTGTTACCTCGGTGTATCTCTAGAGTTAGCATATAGAGGAGAGGGAGCAGAGTGACCTGTTACCTCGGTGTATCTCTAGAGTTAGCATATAGAGGAGAGGGAGGAGAGTGACCTGTTACCTCGGTGTATCTCTAGAGTTAGCATATAGAGGAGAGGGAGGAGAGTGACCTGTTACCTCGGTGTATCTCTAGAGTTAGCATATAGAGGAGAGGGAGGAGAGTGACCTGTTACCTAGGTGTATCTCTAGAGTTAGCATATAGAGGAGAGGGAGGAGAGTGACCTGTTACCTCGGTGTATCTCTAGAGTTAGCATATAGAGGAGAGGGAGGAGAGTGACCTGTTACCTAGGTGTATCTCTAGAGTTAGCATATAGAGGAGAGGGAGGAGAGTGACCTGTTACCTCGGTGTATCTCTAGAGTTAGCATATAGAGGAGAGGGAGGAGAGTGACCTGTTACCTAGGTGTATCTCTAGAGTTAGCATATAGAGGAGAGGGAGGAGAGTGACCTGTTACCTAGGTGTATCTCTAGAGTTAGCATATAGAGGAGAGGGAGGAGAGTGACCTGTTACCTCGGTGTATCTCTAGAGTTAGCATATAGAGGAGAGGGAGGAGAGTGACCTGTTACCTCGGTGTATCTCTAGAGTTAGCATATAGAGGAGAGGGAGGAGAGTGACCTGTTACCTCGGTGTATCTCTAGAGTTAGCATATAGAGGAGAGGGAGGAGAGTGACCTGTTACCTCGGTGTATCTCTAGAGTTAGCATATAGAGGAGAGGGAGGAGAGTGACCTGTTACCTAGGGAGAGGGAGAGGAGGAGAGTGACCTGTTAGAGTGACCTGTTACCTAGGTGTATCTCTAGAGTTAGCATATAGAGGAGAGGGAGGAGAGTGACCTGTTACCTCGGTGTATCTCTAGAGTTAGCATATAGAGGAGAGGGAGGAGAGTGACCTGTTACCTCGGTGTATCTCTAGAGTTAGCATATAGAGGAGAGGGAGGAGAGTGACCTGTTACCTAGGTGTATCTCTAGAGTTAGCATATAGAGGAGAGGGAGGAGAGTGACCTGTTACCTCGGTGTATCTCTAGAGTTAGCATATAGAGGAGAGGGAGGAGAGTGACCTGTTACCTCGGTGTATCTCTAGAGTTAGCATATAGAGGAGAGGGAGGAGAGTGACCTGTTACCTAGGTGTATCTCTAGAGTTAGCATATAGAGGAGAGGGAGGAGAGTGACCTGTTACCTCGGTGTATCTCTAGAGTTAGCATATAGAGGAGAGGGAGGAGAGTGACCTGTTACCTCGGTGTATCTCTAGAGTTAGCATATAGAGGAGAGGGAGGAGAGTGACCTGTTACCTAGGTGTATCTCTAGAGTTAGCATATAGAGGAGAGGGTTGAGAGTGACCTGTTACCTAGGTGTATCTCTAGAGTTAGCATATAGAGGAGAGGGAGGAGAGTGACCTGTTACCTCGGTGTATCTCTAGAGTTAGCATATAGAGGAGAGGGAGGAGAGTGACCTGTTACCTCGGTGTATCTCTAGAGTTAGCATATAGAGGAGAGGGAGGAGAGTGACCTGTTACCTAGGTGTATCTCTAGAGTTAGCATATAGAGGAGAGGGAGGAGAGTGACCTGTTACCTTGGTGTATCTCTAGAGTTAGCATATAGAGGAGAGGGAGGAGAGTGACCTGTTACCTCGGTGTATCTCTAGAGTTAGCATATAGAGGAGAGGGAGGAGAGTGACCTGTTACCTCGGTGTATCT
Organism: Oncorhynchus keta; assembly: GCF_023373465.1. Taxonomy (NCBI): domain Eukaryota; kingdom Metazoa; phylum Chordata; class Actinopteri; order Salmoniformes; family Salmonidae; genus Oncorhynchus; species Oncorhynchus keta. Next base: position 75,197,618 of record NC_068454.1, on the reverse strand, counting down.
CTAGAGTTAGCATATAGAGGAGAGGGAGGAGAGTGACCTGTTACCTCGGTGTATCTCTAGAGTTAGCATATAGAGGAGAGGGAGGAGAGTGACCTGTTACCTCGGTGTATCTCTAGAGTTAGCATATAGAGGAGAGGGAGGAGAGTGACCTGTTACCTCGGTGTATCTCTAGAGTTAGCATATAGAGGAGCGGGAGGAGAGGAAGGACAGAGAAGGGAGAGAGGGAGTGGGTACTGGGAGGAGTTTTCGACATCTGCACGTTGAAAAATTGCTAATGTCAGAGTGAGATAAAAAAAAATGGAGAAAGAAGGAGAGAGAAGCCGGTTAAAGTGAAAGCAGATGACAGAGTGAAGAATGAGTCTGGAGAGGAAAAGGTGAACTGTACCAGAGTCATTATGGCAGGAAAGGCATCTACATTAGGGTGTACAGTTTGTAGGCCTAGGAGTCAATGTGGT
>NC_068454.1:75187163-75192163 GCF_023373465.1 Oncorhynchus keta | reverse complement strand
ATCGTTTAAAATCAAGTATGACAACAGATTGTATATGGTTTATGCTAGTACGGGTAATCAACGGTGTTTTGAGTGTGGAGAGTTTGGTCATAAGCGACATGCTTGCCCGAAAAGGGAGAAGGCAGAGGGAGGGGCACAAGTGGTTATCGTAACGCCTGGGCCCGCTGATGTAGGGAGAGGTGAGCTGACAGCGGTAGAGCAGCCACAAGCACCTGTTGCTGAGGAACAAGTTATCCTTGTTGAGGGCACGGGGTTGCAACTTGTATTAGAAGGTAATGTTATGCAGCAGAAAAATATTGTTGTAGAAGGTAAGGATGTATCTGAAGAGCCAGTTCCTCAGACTGGTGAGCAGGTGCCCAGTATGAGTGCTGGGGTAAAGGAGGGGGTTCATGTGGAGCTAGGCTCCCAGGGAGTGGAGGAGATGCCCACTACGAGTGCTGGGGTTCATGTGGAGCTAGGCTCCCAGTTAATGGAGGAGATGCCGACTATGAGTAGTGATGTTCAGGTGGGGCTAGTCTCCCAGGTAGTGGAGGAGTTGTCCATTATGAGTAATGAGGTACAAGAGGGTTTTCATGTGGAGCTAAGCTCTCAGGTAGTGGAGGAGATTCCCACTACGAGTGCTGGGGTTCATGTGGAGCTAGGCTCCCAGTTAATGGAGGAGATGCCCACTATGAGTAGTGATGTTCAGGTGGGGCTAGTCTCCCAGGTAGTGGAGGAGATGCTTGGTACGAGTGATGAGGTGCAAGTGGGGAGTGTTGAAAGGGATGAGGTAGAGGGAGTCAGTTGTCTGTGGTCTCAGCTGAGGAGGATCAAGAGAAGGATATGGATATCTCGTTAGATATGACAGCTGATGGCGAGGACTCAGTTTATGATCTAGAGGAGGTAAATGAGTTTCTGGATCAGACTTTTGGGAAATCTGTCAAATTGGCAGATTATTTTGATGTTGATAAGTTTGTGAGGTCAGCTGTGATGTTACAGAAGACGGTGGGGTTAGACCAGCTGAGTGAGAAGAAGCGGTTTCGCTTGAGGAAATTTATTACTGCTGTTGCAGCAGCAAAAGGTGGTGGGAAACGTGTTCAGGTTAAAAGAAAAAAAAAAGAATAATGATGATGATCATGCCTCATAGGGTGTCTTTTTTCTTGTTGGTTTCTCTGTGGGCTCTTCTGCTTTTCTTTTCTCTTTTCTATATGGAAGTACTAAGGGTAGGTTCTCTTAATATTAATGGGGGAAGGGACAGGAATAAGAGGGCTTGGGTTTTAGAAGTAATAAAACAGAAAAGGCTTAATGTAGTTTTCCTACAGGAGACACATAGTGATGAGGAAAATGAGGTTGACTGGGGTATGTGGTGGGAGGGGCAGCATGTACTCAGTCATGGTACTAATTTCAGTACTGGGGTGGCAATCTTGTTTTCCTCAGGCTTAGGGGTGACTGTGGTATCTACAACAGAGATTGTCAAGGGTCGGGCTTTATTGGTCAAGGTGGATGTTATGGGGTTTTTGTTTGTTTTTTTGAATGTTTATGCTCCTAATGAGGGTACAGAGCGTATTGCTGTTTTTGATCAGATAAAGGAAACCTTAAGACAGTGTGATCAAGAGGGGTGTATGGTTTTAGGGGTGACTGGAATTGTACAGTGGATTTTACTGTTGATCGCACCGCTGAAGAACCTCACCTGCGGTCAGCCACTTGCCTGTCTGGCCTATTAAATGAGTTTGAGCTTTCTGATGTGTGGAGAGTAAGGAATGCAAAAGTTAGGCAGTACACATGGCTAAAAATTAATGAAGGTCGTGTCAGTGCAGCAAGGTTAGACAGGTTGTATGTATCTGAGCAATACTGTAGTAGGGTTGGAAGGTGTGCCATTACTCCTGTGGGATTTTCTGATCATCATGTTGTTTCTGTTGATATTCACATGTCCTGTCCACGAAGGTCATCACCTTACTGGTATTTTAATGTTAAATTGTTACATGATGTCATGTTTTGTGACAGGTTTGTGTTGTTTTGGGAAAAATGGAGGGTTATAAAGGGAATTTTGAGTCCTTGAGACAATGGTGGGAGGTTGGGAAGGCCCAAATACGAGTTTTTGTCAACAGTATACTGCTCTGTCTCAAACTGAAGTTAAAGAGACTATCAAGGCCCTTGAACAGGATATCAAGTCTATTGAATTGAAGCTGCTCACTCAGAACGACCCTGGACTAGTCATGAACTTACAGGACAAGAGACATGAACTGAGGTCGTTTCTGCATGAAAGAGTGAAGGGTGCCTTGATTAGGTCTCGTTTCGCTTCCCTCAAGGATATGGATGCTCCCAGTGCTTTTTTTTAACCTCGGACAGTCGACGTTACAACGTAAACAGATGGTCTGCCTTCGTCTCCCTGATGGGAAGGTGACCACGGATGACAGTGAAATGCGTCAACATGCCGTGGATTTCTACTCTGTCCTCTATAAGGCGGAGGATTGTGACTCTCTGTGTACTGAACAGTTGTTACATGGTCTTCCTCAATTGGGACCTGAGCAGAGAGTCGTATTGGATGCTGACATTACACTGCAGGAGCTGTCCACAGCAGTTATGCAGCTCTCATCAGGCCGAGCCCCTGGCATCGATGGTTTACCATCTGAGTTCTATAAGCACTTTTGGGGTCTATTGGGGAGGATTTTTATGAAGTGCTGTGTGAATCTTTTCATGAGGGTTCTCTTCCTGTATCCTGTCAACGTGCGGTGCTTTCACTGTTGCCAAAAAGGGGATTTGGCTCTCATAAAAAATTGGAGACCTGTTGCTTTGCTGTGCGCAGAATACAAAATTGTTTCTAAATGTCTCTCAAACAGGTTGAAAGAGTATCTGGGACTGTTGATCCACAAGGACCAGTCTTACTGTGTACCTGATCGCTCTATTGTTGACAACTTGTTTATAATAAGAGATGTTTTAGACATTTGTAAACTGTCTGATGTAAATGTGGGTTTACTTTCGTTAGATCAGGAGAAGGCTTTTGATCGTGTGGACCACCAGTACTTGTTTAAAACAATGAAAGCCTTTGGGTTTGGGGATGTTTTTCTGTCATGGGTGAATTTACTGTATGCTGGAGCCTCGTGTATGGTGAAGGTGGGTGGTGGTTTAAGTTGCCCCATCCCTGTCCAAAGGGGCATCAGGCAGGGATGCCCAATTTCAGGGCAGTTATATAGTCTGGCGATTGAACCAATGCTTTGTTTTTTAAGAGCGAAGCTTACTGGTTTCTCTGTGCCAGGTGTAATGAAGGGTCCCACGATAGCACTCTCTGCGTATGCAGATGACGTGATAGTTTTTATTACAGGGGGTGAGGATGTTAAGGTTCTCTCAAACACTTTAAAGGTGTATGAGGGGCCTCCTCAGCTAGAGTCAATTGGGGAAAGAGTGAAGCGCTGTGGGCAGGTCGGCTTCAAACGGGGTCCACTCCAAGGTTACCAGGGGGCTTCAGTGGGGCAGAGATGGGATGAAGACTTTGGGGGTTTTTCTAGGCTCTGATGTCTTTCAGAAAAAGAACTGGGAGGGTGTATTGGAGAAAGTGTGTGCCAGACTGTCAAGATGGAAATGGTTGCTACCCCAGCTGTCTTATAGGGAAGGGTCCTGGTAGCTAATAATCTTGCTGCCTCTACCCTGTGGCACAGGCTAATGATTTTGCAGCCACCAAAGGGTCTGATACAAGAGCTTCAGAGGGCCCTTGTCAATTTCTTCTGGTCTGGACAACACTGGATCAAAGCTGCAGCCCTGTACCTGCCACTGCACGAGGGTGGGCAAGGCCTGGTGGACATTTCTTCTAGGATCATGGCTTTCCGGCTCCAAGCAGCCCAGAGATTGTTGTACAGAGACTGTTCGAGCTGGGCTGAAACAGCCTACACATTGATGAGGAGAGCGGGCTGTTTGGGCTTAGACAAGCATCTTTTCCTCTTAAAGCTGGAGGGGGGTGATTTGACTGGCCTGACTCCATTTTATGAGTCTGTTATACAGGCTTGGAGAGTCTTTGTCAAGTCCCGTAAGGCCTGCACGCCACCAGGGATGTGGCTTTTTGAAGAGCCTCTTTTTCACAACACTGCCATCCAGTCCCGTGTTCTGGGTTCAGCTAGCCTACGTTCATGCCTGTTAGGCGTGGGGTGTACCAAGCTGGGTCATCTGATGCGGAGCAGGAGCAGATCGTTGGAGGAGCTGGGAGAAAGAGCGGGGATCCAATCATCTCGCCTACTGAGGAAGGTCGTCGATGAGGTCTGCGACTCGTTGCCAGTGCCTCATCTGCAGTATGTGACTGACACTTCCAATTCTGATCGGTGGAAGGAGGGTCTGGATTATGTGTTCCCTGCACTGATTGTTAGTGCTGCGATAGGGGCATTTGAAGAGGACGTGGGGATGCTGCTTTCCTTCGATACCCCGGAGCTGGGGGAGTTCAAGGAGGTGGGAAAGAAGGCCATGTACAGAACATGTGTAAAGGTGTCCCATGCCTCTTCCCTGGAAGGGGTAAAATCGACGAGGTGGGCGGATGTGCTTGGTCCAGGTGCCTCTCCAAAAGGCTGTTGGCGATCATTATATAAACTGCCTATTGATAAGAGGACAGCTGACCTCCAATGGAGGATAATACATGGAGCTATAGCCACTAACATGCATCTGGTACACCTGGACCCTACTGTTGGGGAGGGGTGTCCATTCTGTGCTGAGTTTGAATCTCTGCCACATCTGTTTTTACTGTGTCCCAGGTTGGTTGGGATGATTCAACTGATCACTGATTGGTTCTCAACGTTGGGAGAGGTTTTCTCTTCCCAACTGTATATATTTGGGCCAAAGTACAGGTTCAGTCAAAAGGGTGTAGTTGTGTTGCTTAATTTTCTGTTAGGGGCAGCAAAATTAGCGATATGGAAGACCCGAAAGAACAGTATTCGGGGACAGGGGTCTGTGGATGTGGTGGGAATGCTGGAGGGAATGTTGGCAGCGAGACTAAGGGTTGAGTTTGCATATTATAAACTTGTCAACAATATCGATCTGTT
>NC_068454.1:75172163-75182163 GCF_023373465.1 Oncorhynchus keta | reverse complement strand
ACAGCAAATACAGAGTTCTACCACCACTACTCAGAAACGACGCTGTACAGTGTCACCATAGAAATCCACAATAGTAACCTGTAGTATATATCAAGCTTGGGTGCGGCAGCACAGTATACCCAAACTCTTTGATTTTCATCAACCAAGATAATTAAAGCTGTCAGGGTATTTCAGTAGTCCTGGTGAGCCCCAGCCTGAGCGCGTCCTAACGAGGTTTACAGTAATTAGGAGTTGTAGTGATAGAGAGAGAACTTTGATTCCTTCTCTGTGCGGTGGCATTAGCGGCACTCATTAGCTCTCTCTCTCTCTCTCTCTCTCTCTCTCTCTCTCTCTCTCTCTCTCTCTGTCTCTCTGTCTCTCTCCCTCTTCCTGTCTCCAGTCAGATCCTATTAGGCAACTGAATGTGCATGCAGGGAGATTAGGAAACTACACACACATCATATTCTTTCTTCAGAGAAAATACTCCTTTAACTCTGACATTATCACTGTAAATACCCCTCTCTCTCTTTATTTCCTTCTCTTTACATAACACTTCCTCTTCCCCTCTCTTCCTCCTTTTCTCCCTGTCTTCTCCTCCCTCTCTCCCACGATGGGGTGATTATTGAGGAGATGTTGCAGTGTTCAGCGCTCATTGATGAAGTCTGCCTTTGTCTGTACTGCCCTGTCGTAACCAGGACACCGCTTATAGCAAAATCAATACACAGAGTAGGAGAGAGAGAGAGAGAGAGAGAGAGAGAGAGAGAGAGAGAGAGAGAGAGAGAGAGAGAGAGAGAGAGAGAGAGAGAGAGAGAGAGAGAGACAGAGACAGAGAGAGAGACAGAGACAGAGAGAGAGAGAGAGAGAGAGAGAGAGAGACAGAGAGAGAGACAGAGAGAGAGACAGAGAGAGAGAGAGACAGAGAGAGAGAGAGTCAGAGACAGAGAGAGAGACAGAGACAGAGAGAGACAGAGAGAGAGAGAGACAGAGAGACAGAGAGAGACAGGGAGAGAGAGAGACAGAGAGGGAGAGACAGAGAGAGACAGAGAGAGAGAGACAGAGAGACAGAGAGAGAGAGACAGAGAGAGAGACAGAGACAGGGAGAGAGAGAGAGAGAGAGAGACAGAGACAGAGAGACAGAGAGAGAGAGAGACAGAGACAGAGACAGGGAGAGAGAGACAGAGAGAGAGAGAGACAGAGACAGAGACAGGGAGAGAGAGAGACAGAGACAGAGACAGAGAGAGAGACCTCCCATTATCCCACACATTGTTATTATCACCCTTCTACCATCAATGTTGATACAATTAGTATATCAAATCACAGTCCGTAGCACAGTCAGTATCACTGTTTATGGTCAATGTGATGTTAGCCTGTTGGGTCTAGATCAGTGTGTGTTACATATCTGTCTGGTGTGGCCTTGGTGTAGTGCTGGTGTGGATGCTAGGGGGACAGGGCTATCTGCCATGTGTATATATGAGATCACCTCTCCCTCTCCATTCTCCCCATCCCACTCCCCAGTGGGACCAAGTGTGAGGGGAGGAGAAGGGTAGGAGGAGGCTGTTGTGTGAGAGAGGCACAGCTGGGAAATGAGAAATGCCCCCCCCCCCACCACCACCACCTTAACTCACACATACAATACACACACACGCACACAAACATACACATTCCTGATCCCCCATCTCTTTATCCTCCCCTCAGGAAAGAAGAAGGGAGAAGGGGGATGAAGGCAACGGAGAAGGGGACAGATAGGGGCATTAAAATTCATGGATTTTTTTCCCCTGCTGAAAATCAATAGTGTTTACTATGAATGAGAGGAACAGTGGACAACAGCAGTGCCCGAGGTAGAAGGAGGAGGAGGAAGGGGGATAGAGGGAGAGGTAGGGAGGAGGAGGAAGGGGGGATAGAGGGAGAGGTAGGGAGGAGGAGGAAGGGGGGGTAGAGGGAGAGGTAGGGAGGAGGAGGAAGGGGGGGGAGAGGGAGAGGTAGGGAGGAGGAGGAAGGGGGGTGAGAGGGAGAGGTAGGGAGGAGGAGGAAGGGGGGGTAGAGGGAGAGGTAGGGAGGAGGAGGAAGGGGGGATAGAGGGAGAGGTAGGGAGGAGGAGGAAGGGGGGATAGAGGGAGAGGTAGGGAGGAGGAGGAAGGGGGGATAGAGGGAGAGGTAGGGAGGAGGAGGAAGGGGGGGATAGAGGGAGAGGTAGGGAGGAGGAGGAAGGGGGGTAGAGGGAGAGGTAGGGAGGAGGAGGAAGGGGGTAGAGGGAGAGGTAGGGAGGAGGAGGAAGGAGGGGTAGAGGGAGAGGTAGGGAGGAGGAGGAAGGGGGGATAGAGGGAGAGGTAGGGAGGAGGAGGAAGGGGGGTAGAGGGAGAGGTAGGGAGGAGGAGGAAGGGGGTAGAGGGAGAGGTAGGGAGGAGGAGGAAGGGGGTAGAGGGAGAGGTAGGGAGGAGGAGGAAGGTGGGTATAGGGAGAGGTAGGGAGGAGGAGGAAGGTAGGTAGAGGGAGAGGTAGGGAGGAGGAGGAAGGGGGGTAGAGGGAGAGGTAGGGAGGAGGAGGAAGGGGGTAGAGGGAGAGGTAGGGAGGAGGAGGAAGGGGATAGAGGGAGAGGTAGGGAGGAGGAGGAAGGGGGTAGAGGGAGAGGTAGGGAGGAGGAGGAAGGGGGGTAGAGGGAGAGGTAGGTAGGTAGGGTAGAGGGAGAGGTAGGGAGGAGGAGGAAGGGGGATAGAGGGAGAGGTAGGGAGGAGGAGGAAGGGGGATAGAGGGAGAGGCAGGGAGGAGGAGCAAGGGGGTAGAGGGAGAGGTAGGGAGGAGGAGGAAGGGGGGAGGGAGAGGTAGGGAGGAGGAGGAAGGGGAGGGAGAGGTAGGGAGGAGGAGGAAGGGGGATAGAGGGAGAGGTAGGGAGGAGGAGGAAGGGGGGAAGAGGGAGAGGCAGGGAGGAGGAGGAAGGGGGTAGAGGGAGAGGTAGGGAGGAGGAGGAAGGGGGTAGAGGGAGAGGTAGGGAGGAGGAGGAAGGGGGGTAGAGGGAGAGGTAGGGAGGAGGAGGAAGGGGGGTAGAGGGGAGGGTAGGGAGGAGGAGGAAGGAGGTAGAGGGAGAGGTAGGGAGGAGGAGGAAGGGGGTAGAGGGAGAGGTAGGGAGGAGGAGGAAGGGGGGTAGAGGGAGAGGTAGGGAGGAGGAGGAAGGGGGGTAGGGTAGGGAGAGGTAGGGGGAGGAGGAAGGGGGACTTTATTACTATAGGCAGAGTCACCAAGGGAGGAAAGAGGTGTGGGAGGGTAGGGAGGAGGAGAGAAGGGGGAGAGGGAGAGGTAGGGAGAGGAGGAGAGGGAGTAGAGGGAGAGGTAGGAGAGAGGAGGAAGGGGGTAGACTAGAGGTATGGAGGAGAAGGGACACTTTATACATATCTACAATGTTCTCTCACTATACATATTTACAGTGTTCTCTCACTATACATATTTACAGTGTTCTCTCACTATACATATTTACAGTGTTCTCTCACTATACATATTTACAGTGTTCTCTCACTATACATATATACAGTGTTCTCTCACTATACATATTTACAGTGTTCTCTCACTATACATATTTACAGTGTTCTCTCACTATATATATTTACAGTGTTCTCTCACTATACATATTTACAGTGTTCTCTCACTATACATATTTACAGTGTTCTCTCACTATACATATTTACAGTGTTCTCTCACTATACATATTTACAGTGTTCTCTCACTATACATATTTACAGTGTTCTCTCACTATATATATTTACAGTGTTCTCTCACTATACATATTTACTGTTCTCTCACTATACATATTTACAGTGTTCTCTCACTATACATATTTACAGTGTTCTCTCACTATACATATTTACAGTGTTCTCTCACTATACATATTTACAGTGTTCTCTCACTATACATATTTACAGTGTTCTCTCACTATACATATTTACAGTGTTCTCTCACTATACATATTTACAGTGTTCTCTCACTATACATATTTACAGTGTTCTCTCACTATATATATTTACAGTGTTCTCTCACTATACATATTTACAGTGTTCTCTCACTATACATATTTACAGTGTTCTCTCACTATATATATTTACAGTGTTCTCTCACTATACATATTTACAGTGTTCTCTCACTATACATATCTACAGTGTTCTCTCACTATACATATCTACAGTGTTCTCTCACTATACATATTTACAGTGTTCTCTCACTATACATATTTACAGTGTTCTCTCACTATACATATTTACAGTGTTCTCTCACTATACATATTTACAGTGTTCTCTCACTATACATATTTACACTGTTCTCTCACTATACATATTTACAGTGTTCTCTCACTATACATATCTACAGTGTTCTCTCACTATACATATTTACAGTGTTCTCTCACTATACATATTTACAGTGTTCTCTCACTATACATATTTACAGTGTTCTCTCACTATACATATTTACAGTGTTCTCTCACTATATATATTTACAGTGTTCTCTCACTATATATATTTACAGTGTTCTCTCACTATACATATTTACAGTGTTATCTCACTATACATATTTACAGTGTTCTCTCACTATATATATTTACAGTGTTCTCTCACTATACATATTTACAGTGTTCTCTCACTATACATATTTACAGTGTTCTCTCACTATACATATCTACAGTGTTCTCTCACTATACATATTTACAGTGTTCTCTCACTATACATATCTACAGTGTTCTCTCACTATACATATTTACAGTGTTCTCTCACTATACATATTTACAGTGTTCTCTCACTATACATATTTACAGTGTTCTCTCACTATACATATTTACAGTGTTCTCTCACTATACATATTTACAGTGTTCTCTCACTATACATATTTACAGTGTTCTCTCACTATACATATTTACAGTGTTCTCTCACTATACATATTTACAGTGTTCTCTCACTATACATATTTACAGTGTTATCTCACTATACATATTTACAGTGTTCTCTCACTATATATATTTACAGTGTTCTCTCACTATACATATTTACAGTGTTCTCTCACTATACATATTTACAGTGTTCTCTCACTATACATATTTACAGTGTTCTCTCACTATACATATTTACAGTGTTCTCTCACTATACATATTTACAGTGTTCTCTCACTATACATATTTACAGTGTTATCTCACTATACATATTTACAGTGTTCTCTCACTATACATATTTACAGTGTTCTCTCACTATACATATTTACAGTGTTATCTCACTATACATATTTACAGTGTTCTCTCACTATACATATTTACAGTGTTCTCTCACTATACATATTTACAGTGTTCTCTCACTATATATATTTACACTGCACTGACTTCAGATTCATTCTGTCTTCCACTTTCTTCTGAACTTCTTCTCTCCTTCTTGAATGCTTCTTCTCCCCTATTGGTTTACCAACACCTTTCTCAAATCGAATCAAATTGTATTTACCACGTGCCGAATATAACGGATGTAGAATTTACCCTGAAATGCTTGCTGACAAGCTCTTCCCACGGATGGCAAACTGGAAATGTTTTGCTGAATGATAGTTTTGTGTTGGGTGGCTGCACAATGTGGAGGGTGGGAGGATGTGTTGTGTTGTGCTGGGTAGGTGTGTGTGAGTGTGTGTTTGATGAAATAACATTGAGTGAGTTCATGCATTATGGAAGGAGCAGGCGGGAGACAGAGAGCGGCTGAATGGGAATGGCTGCCTGCCATGCACTAAGAGTTCAGGGCTAATCTCACTGTGCTGCTCTGACATTACCATAGATCTACATTACCACATATCTACATTACCACGTATCTACATTACCATTGTCAACATTACCATAGATTTACATGGCCACATATCTACATTACCATAGCTCTACATTACCATAGATCTACGTTACCTCAGCTCCACATTACCACATATCTACATTACCACAAAGCTACATTACCCCATATCTACATGACCATAGTCAACATTACCATAGCTTTACATGGCCACATATCTACATTACCATAGATCTACATTACCACAAAGCGACATTACCCCATAACTACATTACCATAGTCAACATTACCATAGATTTACATGGCCACATATCTACATTACCATAGCTCTACATGACCATAGATCTACATGACCACATATATACATCACCATAGATCCACATTACCATAGATCTACATTGCCACACATCTACATTACCATAGATCTACATTACCACATATATACATTACCATAGATCTAAATTACCACATATATACATTACCATAGCTCTACATTACCACAAAAATACATTACCATGGATCTACATTACCACATATATACATTACCATAGATCTACATTACCGTAGATCTACATTACCAGTCTCACCCTAAAAGACAATATACAGTGGGGCAAAAAAGTATTTAGTCAGCCACCAATTGTGCAAGTTCTCCCACTTAAAAAGATGAGAGAGGCCTGTAATGTTCATCATAGGTACACTTCAACTATGACAGACAAAATGATAAAAAAAATTCAGAAAATCACATTGTAGGATTTTTTATGAATTTATTTGCAAATTATGGTGGAAAATAAGTATTTGGTCACCTACAAACAAGCAAGATTTCTGGTTCTCACAGACCTGTAACTTCTTCTTTAAGAGGCTCCTCTGTCCTCCACTCGTTACCTGTATTAATGGCACCTGTTTGAACTTGTTATCAGTATAAAAGACACCTGTCCACAACCTCAAACAGTCACACTCCAAACTCCACTATGGCCAAGACCAAAGAGCTGTCAAAGGACACCAGAAACAAAATTGTAAACCTGCACCAGGCTGGGAAGACTGAATCTGCAATAGGTAAGCAGCTTGGTTTGAAGAAATCAACAGTGGGAGCAATTATTAGGAAATGGAAGACATACAAGACCACTGATAATCTCACTCGATCTGGGGCTCCACGCAAGATCTGGGCGGCAGCGTAGCCTAGTGGTTAGAGCGTTGGACTAGTAACCGGAAGGTTGTGAGTTCAAATCCCCGAGCTGACAAGGTACAAATCTGTCGTTCTGCCCCTGAACAGGCCAACCCACTGTTCCTAGGCCGTCATTGAAAATAAGAATGTGTTCTTAACTGACTTGCCTGGTTAAATAAAGGTAAAATAAAATAAAATCTCACCCCGTGGGGTCAAAATGATCACAAGAACGGTGAGCAAAAATCCCAGAACCACACGGGGGGACCTAGTGAATGACCTGCAGAGAGCTGGGACCAAAGTAACAAAGCCTACCATCAGTAACACACTACGCCGCCAGGGACTCAAATCCTGCAGTGCCAGATGTGTCCCCCTGCTTAAGCCAGTACATGACCAGGCCCGTCTGAAGTTTGCTAGAGAGCATTTGGATGATCCAGAAGAAGATTGGGAGAATGTCATATAGTCAGATGAAACCAAAATAGAACTTTTTGGTAAAAACTCAACTCGTCGTGTTTGGAGGACAAAGAATGCTGAGTTGCATCCAAAGGACACCATACCTACTGTGAAGCATGGGGGTGGAAACATCATACTTTGGGGCTGTTTTTCTGCAAAGGGACCAGGACAACTGATCCGTGTAAAGGAAAGAATGCATGGGGCCATGTATCGTGAGATTTTGAGTGAAAACCTCCTTCCATCAGCAAGGGCATTGAAGATGAAACGTGGCTGGGTCTTTCAGTATGACAATGATCCCAAACACACCGCCCGGGCAACGAAGGAGTGGCTTCGTAAGAAGCATTTCAAGGTCCTGGAGTGGCCTAGCCTGTCTCCAGATCTCAACCCCATAGAAAATCTTTGGAGGGAGTTGAAAGTCTGTGTTTCCCAGCAACAGCCCCAAAACATCACTGCTCTAGAGGAGATCTGCATGGAGAAATGGGACAAAATACCAGCAACAGTGTGTGAAAATCTTGTGAAGACTTACAGAAAACGTTTGACCTCTGTCATTGCCAACAAAGGGTATATAACAAAGTATTGAGATAAACTTTTGTTATTGACCAAATACTTATTTTCCAACATAATTTGGAAATTAAATTCATTAAAAATCCTACAATGTGATATTCTGGATTTTTTTTCTAATTTTCTCTGTCATAGTTGAAGTGTACATATGATGAAAATTACAGGCCTCTCATCTTTTTAAGTGGGAGAACTTGCACAATTGGTGGCTGACTAAATACTTTTTTGCCCCACTGTATGTGTTATTCAGATATTATATTATGCATACCAAATATATATTGCATACATATACAGTCATCAGGCTATTTGATAGGTACAGTAGATGATGGAGTTTGAGTTTTAGAGAGTTGGAGACTTCAGAAGTGTGGGTACAGATATGGGTGAAGAGACTTGTGTGTGTCTGTGTCTGAACTGGCAGGGTGAACTGAAGTTTACTCAGGTCAGGAAGGCACACGACTACTGGTCTGTGTGCATGACTGGATGTAACCAGCTCTGTGTGTGTGTGTGTGTTTGGCCTCGCTCCAGTGCATCAATAAACCAGAGCGTAGTTTGAGTGCCAGTGAGTGATGTTTAACTACCGTTCCTCAAGGAACCTCGCAGCACTTTCAGGCACCACAAGGGGGCCACAGGCCAGGGGATCTGGGGAGACAGTGACCAGTACAGGGGAGGGAGGGCCAGCATACAGGCCAGGGGATCTGGGGAGACAGTGACCAGTACAGGGGAGGGAGGGCCAGCACACAGGCCAGGGGATCTGGGGAGACAGTGACCAGTACAGGGGAGGGAGGGCCAGCACACAGGCCAGGGGATCTGGGGAGACAGTGACCAGTACAGGGGAGGGAGGGCCAGCACACAGGCCAGGGGATCTGGGGAGACAGTGACCAGTACAGGGGAGGGAGGGCCAGCACACAGGCCAGGGGATCTTGGGAGACAGTGACCAGTACAGGGGAGGGAGGGCCAGCACACAGGCCAGGGGATCTTGGGAGACAGTGGCCAGTACAGGGGAGGGAGGGCCAGCACACAGGCCAGGGGATCTTGGGAGACAGTGGCCAGTACAGGGGAGGGAGGGCCAGCACACAGGCCAGGGGATCTGGGGAGACAGTGACCAGTACAGGGGAGGGAGGGCCAGCACACAGGCCAGGGGATCTGGGGAGACAGTGACCAGTACAGGGGAGGGAGGGCCAGCACACAGGCCAGGGTATCTGGGGAGACAGTGACCAGTACAGGGGAGGGAGGGCCAGCACACAGGAGAACCCGTATTTGGGTTCATAGAGGTTTTTTCTTTCTTCTTTCTCATTGTACTTCTCCCTGCCCTCTATTCATATGCCAACTTTCCTTTTACCCTCTTTCTTTCACTCTTGATTTTTTCACCTCCCCTTTTTTCTTTGCCCTCTCAACTTCTTACTAATTTATCCTACTCTCTGCAGGTCTCTCTCTCTCTCTCTCTCTCTCTCTCTCTCCCTCTCTCTCTCTCTGTCTCCTCTCTCTCTCTCTCTCTCTCTCTCTCTCTCTCTCTCTCTCTCTCTCTCTCTCTCTCTCTCTCTCTCTCTCTCTCTCTCTCTCTCTCTCTCTCTCTCTCTCTCTCTCTCTCTCTCTCTCTGAATTTTTCACCTCCCCTTTTTTCTTTGCCCTCTCAACTTCTTACTAATTTATCCTACTCTCTGCAGGTCTCTCTCTCTCTCTCTCTCTTGAATTTTCACCTCCCTTTTTCTCTTTGCCCTCTCAACTTCTTACTAATTTATCCTACTCTCTGCAGGTCTCTCTCTCTCTCTCTCTCTCTCTCTCTCTCTCTCTCTCTCTCTCTCTCTCTCTCTCTCTCTCTCTCTCTCTCTCTCTCCCTCTCTCTCTCTCTCTCTCTCCCTCTCTCTCTCTCTCTCTCTGTCTCTCTCTGTCTCTCTCTCTCTCTCTCTCTCTCTCTCTCTCTCTCTCTCTCTCTCTCTCTCTCTCTCTCTCTCTCTCTCTCTCTCTCTCCCTCTCTCTCTCTCTCTCTCTCTCTCTCTCTCTCTCTCTCTCTCTCTCTCTCTCTCTCTCTCTCTCTCTCTCTCTCCCTCTCTGTCTCTCTCTC
>NC_068454.1:75124663-75167163 GCF_023373465.1 Oncorhynchus keta | reverse complement strand
GAGGAGGCAAGGAGCATTATGTAGAAACATGGAGAGGAGGAGGCAAGGAGCATTAGGTAGAAACATGGAGAGGAGGAGGCAATGAGCATTATATAGAAACATGGAGAGGAGGAGGCAAGGGGCCTTATATAGAAACATGGAGAGGAGGCAAGGAGCATTATGTAGAAACATGGAGAGGAGGAGGCAATGGGTATTATATAGAAACATGGAGAGGAGGAGGCAATGAGCATTATATAGAAACATGGAGAGGAGGAGGCAAGGGGCCTTATATAGAAACATGGAGAGGAGGCAAGGAGCATTATGTAGAAACATGGAGAGGAGGAGGCAATGAGTATTATATAGAAACATGGAGAGGAGGAGGCAATGAGTATTATGTAGAAACATGGAGAGGAGGAGGCAAGGAGCATTATATAGAAACATGGAGGAGGAGGCAATGAGCATTATATAGAAACATGGAGAGGAGGAGGCAATGAGCATTATGTAGAAACATGGAGAGGAGGAGGCAATGAGCATTATGTAGAAACATGGAGAGGAGGAGGCAAGGGGCCTTATGTAGAAACATGTAGAGGAGGAGGCAAGGAGCATTATGTAGAAACATGGAGAGGAGGAGGCAAGGGGCCTTATATAGCAACATGGAGAGGAGGAGGCAAGGAGCATTATATAGAAACATGGAGAGGAGGAGGCAAGGGGCCTTATGTAGAAACATGTAGAGGAGGAGGCAAGGAGCATTATATAGAAACATGGAGAGGAGGAGGGCAGGGGGCCTTATATAGAAACATGGAGAGGAGGCAAGGAGCATTATGTAGAAACATGGAGAGGAGGAGGCAATGAGTATTATATAGAAACATGGAGAGGAGGAGGCAATGAGCATTATATAGAAACATGGAGAGGAGGAGGCAAGGGGCCTTATATAGAAACATGGAGAGGAGGCAAGGAGCATTATGTAGAAACATGGAGAGGAGGAGGCAATGAGTATTATATAGAAACATGGAGAGGAGGAGGCAATGAGCATTATATAGAAACATGGAGAGGAGGAGGCAAGGGGCATTATGTAGAAACATGGAGAGGAGGAGGCAATGAGTATTATATAGAAACATGGAGAGGAGGAGGCAATGAGCATTATGTAGAAACATGGAGAGGAGGAGGCAAGGAGCATTATGTAGAAACATGGAGAGGAGGAGGCAAGGGGCCTTATGTAGAAACATGTAGAGGAGGAGGCAAGGAGCATTATGTAGAAACATGGAGAGGAGGAGGCAAGGGGCCTTATATAGAAACATGTAGAGGAGGAGGCAAGGGGCCTTATGTAGAAACATGTAGAGGAGGAGGCAAGGAGCATTATGTAGAAACATGGAGAGGAGGAGGCAAGGGGCCTTATGTAGAAACATGGAGGAGGAGGCAAGGAGCATTATGTAGAAACATGGAGAGGAGGAGGCAAGGAGCATTATATAGAAACATGGAGAGGAGGAGGCAAGGAGCATTATACAGAAACATGGAGAGGAGGAGGCAAGGAGTGTTATATAGAAACATGGAGAGGAGGAGGCAAGGGGCCTTATGTAGAAACATGGAGAGGAGGAGGCAAGGGGCCTTATGTAGAAACATGGAGAGGAGGAGGCAAGGGGCCTTATATAGAAACATGGAGAGGAGGAGGCAAGGGGCCTTATGTAGAAACATGGAGGAGGAGGCAAGGGGCCTTATGTAGAAACATGGAGAGGAGGAGGCAATGAGCATTATATAGAAACATGGAGAGGAGGAGGCAAGGGGCCTTATATAGAAACATGGAGAGGAGGAGGCAAGGGGCCTTATGTAGAAACATGGAGAGGAGGAGGCAAGGGGCCTTATGTAGAAACATGGAGAGGAGGAGGCAAGGGGCCTTATGTAGAAACATGGAGGAGGAGGCAAGGGGCCTTATGTAGAAACATGGAGAGGAGGAGGCAATGAGCATTATATAGAAACATGGAGAGGAGGAGGCAAGGAGCATTATATAGAAACATGGAGAGGAGGAGGCAAGGGGCCTTATATAGAAACATGGAGAGGAGGAGGCAAGGGGCCTTATGTAGAAACATGGAGAGGAGGAGGCAAGGGGCCTTATGTAGAAACATGGAGGAGGAGGCAAGGGGCCTTATGTAGAAACATGGAGAGGAGGAGGCAAGGGGCCTTATATAGAAACATGGAGAGGAGGAGGCAAGGGGCCTTATGTAGAAACATGGAGAGGAGGAGGCAAGGGGCCTTATGTAGAAACATGGAGAGGAGGAGGCAAGGAGCATTATGTAGAAACATGGAGAGGAGGAGGCAAGGGGCCTTATATAGAAACATGGAGAGGAGGAGGCAAGGAGCATTATGTAGAAACATGGAGAGGAGGAGGCAATGAGCATTATATAGAAACATGGAGAGGAGGAGGCAATGAGCATTATGTAGAAACATGGAGAGGAGGAGGCAATGAGCATTATGTAGAAACATGGAGAGGAGGAGGCAATGAGCATTATGTAGAAACATGGAGAGGAGGAGGCAATGAGCATTATGTAGAAACATGGAGAGGAGGAGGCAAGGGGCCTTATGTAGAAACATGGAGAGGAGGAGGCAAGGAGCATTATGTAGAAACATGGAGAGGAGGAGGCAAGGAGCATTATGTAGAAACATGGAGAGGAGGAGGCAAGGAGTGTTATATAGAAACATGGAGAGGAGGAGGCAAGGAGCATTATGTAGAAACATGGAGAGGAGGAGGCAAGGAGCATTATGTAGAAACATGGAGAGGAGGAGGCAAGGAGCATTATGTAGAAACATGGAGAGGAGGAGGCAATGAGCATTATGTAGAAACATGGAGAGGAGGAGGCAAGGAGCATTATGTAGAAACATGGAGAGGAGGAGGCAAGGAGCATTATGTAGAAACATGGAGAGGAGGAGGCAAGGAGCATTATGTAGAAACATGGAGAGGAGGAGGCAAGGAGCATTATGTAGAAACATGGAGAGGAGGAGGCAATGAGCATTATATACAAACATGGAGGGAGGAGGCAAGGAGCATTATGGAGAGGAGGAGAAACATGGAGAGGAGGCAAGGAGCATTATGTAGAAACATGGAGAGGAGGAGGCAAGGAGTGTTATATAGAAACATGGAGAGGAGGAGGCAAGGAGCATTATATAGAAACATGGAGAGGAGGAGGCAAGGAGCCTTATATAGAAACATGGAGAGGAGGAGGCAAGGAGCATTATATAGAAACATGGAGAGGAGGAGGCAAGGAGCCTTATATAGAAACATGGAGAGGAGGAGGCAATGAGCATTATATAGAAACATGGAGAGGAGGAGGCAAGGAGCATTATGTAGAAACATGGAGAGGAGGCAAGGAGCATTATGTAGAAACATGGAGAGGAGGAGGCAAGGAGCATTATTATAGAAACATGGAGGAGGAGGCAAGGAGCATTATGTAGAAACATGGAGAGGAGGAGGCAAGGAGCATGGAGAGGAGGAGGCAAGGGGCCTATGTAGAAACATGGAGAGGAGGAGGGCAGGGGGCCTTATATAGAAACATGGAGAGGAGGCAAGGAGCCTTATGTAGAAACATGGAGAGGAGGAGGCAAGGAGCATTATGTAGAAACATGGAGAGGAGGCAAGGAGCATTATGTAGAAACATGGAGAGGAGGAGGCAAGGAGCATTATGTAGAAACATGGAGAGGAGGAGGCAAGGAGCATTATGTAGAAACATGGAGAGGAGGAGGCAAGGAGCATTATGTAGAAACATGGAGAGGAGGAGGCAAGGAGCATTATGTAGAAACATGGAGAGGAGGAGGCAAGGAGCATTATGTAGAAACATGGAGAGGAGGCAAGGAGCATTATGTAGAAACATGGAGAGGAGGAGGCAAGGAGTGTTATATAGAAACATGGAGAGGAGGAGGCAAGGAGCCTTATATAGAAACATGGAGAGGAGGAGGCAAGGAGCATTATATAGAAACATGGAGAGGAGGAGGCAAGGAGCATTATATAGAAACATGGAGAGGAGGAGGCAAGGAGCATTATGTAGAAACATGGAGAGGAGGAGGCAAGGAGCATTATGTAGAAACATGGAGAGGAGGAGGCAAGGAGCATTATGTAGAAACATGGAGAGGAGGAGGCAAGGAGCATTATGTAGAAACATGGAGAGGAGGCAAGGAGCATTATGTAGAAACATGGAGAGGAGGAGGCAAGGAGCATTATGTAGAAACATGGAGAGGAGGAGGCAAGGAGCATTATATAGAAACATGGAGAGGAGGAGGCAAGGAGCATTATGTAGAAACATGGAGAGGAGGAGGCAAGGAGCATTATGTAGAAACATGGAGAGGAGGAGGCAAGGAGCATTATGTAGAAACATGGAGAGGAGGCAAGGAGCATTATATAGAAACATGGAGAGGAGGAGGCAAGGAGCATTATATAGAAACATGGAGAGGAGGAGGCAAGGAGCATTATGTAGAAACATGGAGAGGAGGAGGCAAGGAGCATTATATAGAAACATGTAGAGGAGGAGGCAAGGAGCATTATGTAGAAACATGGAGAGGAGGCAAGGAGCATTATGTAGAAACATGGAGAGGAGGAGGCAAGGAGCATTATATAGAAACATGTAGAGGAGGAGGCATGTAGAGAGAGGCAAGGAGCATTATGTAGAAACATGTAGAGGAGGAGGCAAGGAGCATTATGTAGAAACATGGAGGAGGAGGCAAGGAGTGTTATATGGAAACATGGAGAGGAGGAGGCAAGGAGCATTATATAGAAACATGGAGAGGAGGAGGCAAGGAGCATTATATAGAAACATGGAGAGGAGGAGGCAAGGAGCATTATGTAGAAACATGGAGAGGAGGAGGCAAGGAGTGTTATATAGAAACATGGAGAGGAGGAGGCAAGGAGCATTATATAGAAACATGGAGGAGGAGGCAAGGAGCATTATATAGAAACATGGAGAGGAGGAGGCAAGGAGTGTTATATAGAAACATGGAGAGGAGGAGGCAAGGAGCATTATGTAGAAACATGGAGAGGAGGAGGCAAGGAGTGTTATATAGAAACATGGAGGAGGAGGCAAGGAGTGTTATATAGAAACATGGAGAGGAGGAGGGCAAGGAGCATTATGTAGAAACATGGAGAGGAGGAGCCATGGAGTGTTATATAGAAACATGGAGAGGAGGAGGCAAGGGAGTGTTATATAGAAACATGGAGAGGAGGAGGCAAGGAGCATTATGTAGAAACATGGAGGAGGAGGCAAGGAGCATTATGTAGAAACATGGAGAGGAGGAGGCAAGGAGCATTATATAGAAACATGGAGAGGAGGCAAGGAGTGTTATATAGAAACATGGAGAGGAGGAGGCAAGGAGCATTATGTAGAAACATGGAGAGGAGGAGCCATGGAGTGTTATATAGAAACATGGAGAGGAGGAGGCAAGGAGCATTATGTAGAAACATGGAGAGGAGGAGGCAAGGAGCATTATATAGAAACATGGAGAGGAGGAGCCATGGAGCATTATGTAGAAACATGGAGAGGATGAGGCAAGGAGCATTATGTAGAAACATGGAGGAGAGAAGAAAGGGTTATGGGTGGGTCATATATTCTCCTGTCTTTTGGTTGTTTGTGTTTGTGGAAGATGACTTATCAGATTGAAGCTCCATTCAGACCTTCGGTCAGCCAGGGGAAGCAGGCAGACACCTTTCTCTCCTACCCTTTGGAGAATAGGAGCCTTGAATTTGATTTTTCAGAGTCAGGGAGCGATAGAGAGGGAGGAGTGGGTTGAGGTGGGATTTGAAGCAGGCGTCGTTGAGAAAGGGCCGGCAGTGTGCGTCCTTCCCCTTCCCCCCTACTAGGGGCCCCCGATCGATACCAACTCTGAGCAATAAAGCTTTCCCCCTGTCATCTCAGCAGAATACAAAGCAGAATGGAGAGAGAGAGAGAGAGAGAGAGAGAGAGAGAGAGAGAGAGAGAGAGGTGAAAAGCTGTTCCGCTAGCCAGACCAATTTCCTACCCCCCTCAACCCAGAACCACCACTCCCTCCCTCCCTCGTTCAATCGCTCTTTCTCTCCTCTCCCAATGCACACCATGTCCCTGTGCTCTGACTGTAGAAGGCTGATGTCTCTCCATTATAAATAGAACAGAATATATAAAGAATACAAATGAGACACATTATTCCTCTGATTATCACAGGGAGAGAAGGAGGGATGGAGGGAGAAAGGGAAAAGAGAGGTAAAACATCCAGAGAATTGGATGGATGAATGGTGAGCAAAGATCATGCTAGTGGTAGGATAGGATGAAGGGAGTGAGGGAAGATGGGATGGAAGGTAAAGGAAGAGGGGGGACAGGGGATGTACTGATAGAGGAAGAGGGGGAAGAGGAATATTGATGAGGAAAAGCAGAACAGAGAGAGGGAGACGGAAAAGGTGAGAGAAAGAGAGAGAGCACAAAGCAGAGTGTGCTCGGCAGAGAGAGAGAGAGGGAGAGCACAAAGCAGAGTGTGCTCGGCAGAGAGAGAGGGAGAACACAAAGCAGAGTGTGCTAGGCAGAGAGAGAGAGGGAGAGCACAAAGCAGAGTGTGCTAGGCAGAGAGAGAGAGGGAGAGCACAAAGCAGAGTGTGCTAGGCAGAGAGAGAGAGGGAGAGCACAAAGCAGAGTGTGCTAGGCAGAGAGAGAGGGAGAGCACAAAGCAGAGTGTGCTAGGCAGAGAGAGAGAGGGAGAACACAAAGCAGAGTGTGCTAGGCAGAGAGAGAGAGGGAGAACACAAAGCAGAGTGTGCTAGGCAGAGAGAGAGAGGGAGAGCACAAAGCAGAGTGTGATAGGCAGAGAGAGAGGGAGAGCACAAAGCAGAGTGTGATAGGCAGAGAGAGAAAGGGAGAGCACAAAGCAGAGTGTGCTAGGCAGAGAGAGAAAGGGAGAGCACAAAGCAGAGTGTGATAGGCAGAGAGAGAAAGGGAGAGCACAAAGCAGAGTGTGATAGGCAGAGAGAGAAAGGGAGAGCACAAAGCAGAGTGTGATAGGCAGAGAGAGAAAGGGAGAGCACAAAGCAGAGTGTGCTAGGCAGAGAGAGAGAGGGAGAACACAAAGCAGAGTGTGCTAGGCAGAGAGAGGGAGAACACAAAGCAGAGTGTGCTAGGCAGAGAGAGAGAGGGAGAACACAAAGCAGAGTGTGCTAGGCAGAGAGAGAAAGGGAGAGCACAAAGCAGAGTGTACTAGGCAGAGAGAGAGAGGGAGAGCACAAAGCAGAGTGTGCTAGGCAGAGAGAGAGAGGGAGAACACAAAGCAGAGTGTGCTAGGCAGAGAGAGAAAGGGAGAGCACAAAGCAGAGTGTGCTAGGCAGAGAGAAAGGGAGAGCACAAAGCAGAGTGTGCTAGGCAGAGAGAGAGAGGGAGAACACAAAGCAGAGTGTGCTAGGCAGAGAGAGAGAGGGAGAACACAAAGCAGAGTGTGCTAGGCAGAGAGAGAAAGGGAGAGCACAAAGCAGAGTGTGATAGGCAGAGAGAGAGAGGGAGAGCACAAAGCAGAGTGTGATAGGCAGAGAGAGAAAGGGAGAGCACAAAGCAGAGTGTGATAGGCAGAGAGAGAGAGGGAGAGCACAAAGCAGAGTGTGCTAGGCAGAGAGAGAAAGGGAGAGCACAAAGCAGAGTGTGATAGGCAGAGAGAGAGAGGGAGAGCACAAAGCAGAGTGGGAAGAGAGAGAAAGGGAGAGCACAAAGCAGAGAGAGAAAGGGAGAGCACAAAGCAGAGTGTGCTAGGCAGAGAGAGAAAGGGAGAGCACAAAGCAGAGTGTGATAGGCAGAGAGAGAAAGGGAGAGCACAAAGCAGAGTGTGATAGGCAGAGAGAGAGAAGGGAGAGCACAAAGCAGAGTGTGATAGGCAGAGAGAGAAGGGAGAGCACAAAGCAGAGTGTGCTAGGCAGAGAGAGAGAGGGGAGAGCACAAAGCAGAGTGTGATAGGCAGAGAGAGAGGGAGAGACACAAAGCAGAGTGTGATAGGCAGAGAGAGAGAGGGAGAGCACAAAGCAGAGTGTGATAGGCAGAGAGAGAAAGGGAGAGCACAAAGCAGAGTGTGATAGGCAGAGAGAGAGGGAGAACACAAAGCAGAGTGTGATAGGCAGAGAGAGAGGGAGAACACAAAGCAGAGTGTGATAGGCAGAGAGAGAGGGAGAACACAAAGCAGAGTGTGATAGGCAGAGAGAGAGGGAGAACACAAAGCAGAGTGTGATAGGCAGAGAGAGAAAGGGAGAACACAAAGCAGAGTGTGATAGGCAGAGAGAGAAAGGGAGAACACAAAGCAGAGTGTGCTAGGCAGAGAGAAAGGGAGAGCACAAAGCAGAGTGTGCTAGGCAGAGAGAGAAAGGGAGAGCACAAAGCAGAGTGTGATAGGCAGAGAGAGAGGGGAGGTTAGAGGGTCAAATAGCAATCCCTTGAATTGAGAGCCAATTGCAGTAATTGTAATCTAGATTCATAGCAGACAGCTACAGCCGTGACACACACACACACACACACACACACACACACACACACACACACACACACACACACACACACACACACACACACACACACACACACACACACACACACACACACACACACACACACACACACACACCATGTGTAGACAGAGAGGAGCACTTAGGCAGACTGACAAAAGACAGGGGGAATGCATTCTGGTTCTGTAACCTGTGTTGTGTGGATGCTTGTGTGTGAGAGAGGGTCGAGGTGTAAGTGTACTGTGTGTGTGTGTGTGTGTGTGTGTGTGTGTGTGTGTGTGTGTGTGTGTGTGTGTGTGTGTGTGTGTGTGTGTGTGTGTGTGTGTGTGTGTGTGTGTGTGTGTGTGTGTGTGTGTGTGTGTGTTTTCAGCGGGGCACATTCTCTCTCTGTTCTTCTCCATTGAATGGCAGCACAGGAGTCAGCCGCCAATCAGACATTGTGCTGCCGCCAATTTCATAACATTTCTCTATGCTGACCCCCACAAAGCTACTGTGTATATATGTGTTTCACCTCAATCCGGCACACCACTCCCCTCTCTCGCCCCCTCTCTCTCGCCCCCTCTCTCTCCCCCTCTCTCGCCCCCTCTCTCTCCCCCTCTCTCCCCCTCTCTCTCCCCTCTCTCGCCCCCTCTCTCTCCCCTCTCTCGCCCCTCTCTCTCCACCTCTCTCGCCCCCTCTCGCCCCCTCTCTCTCCCCCTCTCTCGACCCCTCTCTCTCCCCCTCTCTCGCCCCCTCTCTCGCCTCCCCTCTCCCTCCACCTCTCTCGCCCCCTCTCGCCCCCTCTCTCTCCCCCTCTCTCGCCGCCTCTCTCTCCACCTCTCTCGCCCCCTCTCGCCCCCTCTCTCTCCCGCTCTCTCGCCGCCTCTCTCTCCCCTCTCTCTGCCCCCTCTCTCTCCCCTCTCTCGCCCCCTCTCTCTCCACCTCTCTCGCCCCCTCTCTCTCCCCCTCTCTCGCCCCTCTCTCGCCCCCTTTCTTGCCCCCTCTCTCTCCCCCTCTCTCGCCCCCTCTCTCTCCCCCTCTCTCGCCCCCTCTCTCGCCCCCTTTCTTGCCCCCTCTCTCTCCCCCTCTCTCGCCGCCTCTCTCTCCCCCTCTCTTGCCCCCTGTCTCTCCACCTCTCTCGCCCCCTCTCTCGCCCCCTTTCTTGCCCCCTCTCTCTCCCCCTCTCTCGCCCCCTCTCTCTCCCCCTCTGCATTTCCCTCGTTATTTCCTCCTCTGTCTCATTCTCTTATTTATTGGAAGGTTCTAGTGTAAATCCTTCATCTCTCGTTTGTTTCTCTACCTTTATTGTCCCATCTCTCCATCTCCTCGTCTCTGTATCGCTGCACTCGTTCACTGGGATACCTGCTACTTCCCTTCTTTCTGTTTTCCTCTCTTTCAGCTCTATTTTCTCCTAGAACTCACCACTCAAGCTAAATGTTGTTACATTTCTCTACCATCCTCCCTCCTTCCTTCCTTCCTTCCTTCCTTCCTTCCTTCCTTCCTTCCTTCCTTCCTGTCTCTCTTCCTCTCTCTCGCTCTCTTTCTCTCTTTCCTCTCTCTCTCTCTCTCTCTCTCTCTCTCTCTCTCTCTCTCTCTCTCTCTTCTCTCTCTCTCTCTCTCTCTCTCTCTCTCTCTCTCTCTCTCTCTGTATCTGTCTCTCTCTCCCTCTCTCCCTCTCTCTCTCTCTCTCTCTCTCTCTCTCTCTCTCTCTCTCTCTCTCTCTCTCTCCCCTTCTCTCTGTCTCTCTCCCTCTCTCTCAATCTCTCTCTGTGTCTCTCTCTCTCTCTCTCTCTCTCTCTCTCTCTCTCTCTCTCTCTCTCTCTCTCTCTCTCTCTCTCTCTCTCCCCTTCTCTCTCTCTCTCTCCCCCTCTCTCTCTCTCTCTCTCCCTCTCTCTCTCTCTCTCTCTCTCTCTCTCTCCCTCTCTCTCTCTCTCTCTCTCTCTCTCTCTCTCTCTCTCTCTCTCTCTCTCTCTCTCTCTCTCTCTCTCTCTCTCTCTCTCTCTCTCTCTCTCTCTCTCTCTCTCTCTCTCTCTCTCTCTCTCTCTCTCTCATTCAATTCAATTCAATTTCAGGGCTTTATTGGCATGGGAAACATATGTTTACATTGCCAAAGCAAGTAAAAATAGATAATAAAGAAAAGTGAAGAAAAAACAATTTAAAACAATTACAGTAAACATTACACTAACAAAAGTTCAGATAGAAAAAATACATTTCAAAGGTAATATTATGTGCAAATAGTTAGAGTACAAAAGGGAAAATAAATAAACATAAATATGGGTTGTATTTACAATGGTGTTTGTACTTCACTGGTTGCCCTTTTCTCTCTCTCTCTCTCTCTCTCTCTCTCTCTCTCTCTCTCTCTCTCTCTCTCTCTCTCTCTCGCTCTCTCAATCCGGTCTCCCTCCTTCCTGCATTTGTCTTCCTCCTTCTTTCTCTCCCTCATCCCTCTCTCCCTCCTGCGTTCCCTGGGGAGGTCAGTAATAATGGTAGTGATGGAGTGAGAGAGGGAGGTGCGATTATTGTCTTGTCGGGAGTCAGACGAATCGATCCGCCCAGAAATATGAGGCGCGAGAAAGAGCCGCTGTGTCAGATACAATAACCACCAGCTCCCAGGGGCTTAGAACAACACACACACACACACACACACACACACACACACACACACACACACACACACACACACACACACACACACACACACACACACACACACACACACACACACACGTACACTAACCAAACACACATTTCATACACTGACGCAAACACAGACATGTCTTTATACAGACAAAAACACAAGCATACATACAGTATATACACACACACAACGGCATCCTCTCTCTCTTTCATTAACACACAGATGGATATATACTTGTCTCTCTGAGAGAACCGACAGGCAGACAGAATGAGCATATGACTTGATATGAGATTTACAATTACATTTCTTTATTCATACATTTTCCTCCACACGTAGACAAGGACATGACCATAACATCTCTCACACACGCATGTATAAACAGTAAACACACGCACACACACACCGAGACCTTTTGCTGCTGTTGCCTGGCAACGTGTGTCCAATCAAGGTGCAGAGCAGTGTCCAGTGATGTCAGAGCTGCTGCTGACCAGCAGAGAGAGAGGGAGAGAGAGCGGTTGTTAATGTATGTTGTGTACATGTGGATGCATATGTGTTAAATAGAAAGTTTGAATTTAGAGAGTGAAGCTGGTCGGGAAAAAAGTGTTGCGATGAGGGGACAGAGAGGAGGCGAGAGATAGAGGAGGGCCTGGTGAAGGTGAAAGAGGAGGAGAGAGATAGAGGAGGGCCTGGTGAAGGTGAAAGAGGAGGACAGAGATAGAGGAGGGCCTGGTGAAGGTGAAAGAGGAGGTGAGAGATAGAGGAGGGCCTGGTGAAGGTGAAAGAGGAGAGAGAGAGAAGAGGTGGGCCTGGTGAAGGTGAATGAGGAGGCGAGAGATAGAGGAGGGCCTGGTGAAGGTGAAAGAGGAGGAGAGAGATAGAGGAGGGCCTGGTGAAGGTGAAAGAGGAGGACAGAGATAGAGGAGGGCCTGGTGAAGGTGAAAGAGGAGGAGAGAGATAGAGGAGGGCCTGGTGAAGGTGAAATAGGAGGAGAGAGAAAGAGGTGGGCCTGGTGAAGGTGAATGAGGAGGAGAGAGATAGAGGTGGGCCTGGTGAAGGTGAACGAGGAGGAGAGAGATAGAGGAGGGCCTGGTGAAGGTGAAAGAGGAGGACAGAGATAGAGGAGGGCCTGGTGAAGGTGAAAGAGGAGGAGAGAGATAGAGGAGGGCCTGGTGAAGGTGAAAGAGGAGAAGAGAGATAGAGGAGGAGAGAGATAGAGGAAGGCCTGGTGAAGGTGAAAGAGGAGGCGAGAGATAGAGGAGGGCCTGGTGAAGGTGAAAGAGGAGGCGAGAGATAGAGGAGGGCCTGGTGAAGGTGAAAGAGGAGGCGAGAGATAGAGGAGGGCCTGGTGAAGGTGAAAGAGGAAGCGAGACATAGAGGAGGGCCTGGTGAAGGTGAAAGAGGAGGAGCGAGATAGAGAATGTCCTGGTGAAGATGAAAGAGGAGGAGAGAGATAGAGGAGGGCCTGGTGAAGGTGAAAGAGGAGAAGAGAGATAGAGGAGGAGAGAGATAGAGGAGGGCCTGGTGAAGGTGAAAGAGGAGGACAGAGATAGAGGAGGGCCTGGTGAAGGTGAAAGAGGAGGAGAGAGATAGAGGAGGGCCTGGTGAAGGTGAAAGAGGAGGCGAGAGATAGAGGAGGGCCTGGTGAAGGTGAAAGAGGAGGCGAGAGATAGAGGAGGAGAGAGATAGAGGAGGGCCTGGTGACGGTGATAGAGGAGGAGAGAGATAGAGGAGGGCCTGGTGACAGTGAAAGAGGAGGAGAGAGATAGAGGAGGGCCTGGTGAAGGTGAAATAGGAGGAGTGAGATAGAGAATGTCCTGGTGAAGGTGAAAGAGGAGGAGAGAGATAGAGGAGGGCCTGGTGAAGGTGAAAGAGGAGGAGAGAGAAAGAGGAGGGCCTGGTGAAGGTGAAAGAGGAGGCGAGACATAGAGGAGGGCCTGGTGAAGGTGAAAGAGGAGGAGCGAGATAGAGAATGTCCTGGTGAAGGTGAAAGAGGAGGAGAGAGATAGAGGAGGGCCTGGTGAAGGTGAAAGAGGAGGAGAGAGAAAGAGGAGGGCCTGGTGACGGTGATAGAGGAGGAGAGGGATAGAGGAGGGCCTGGTGACAGTGAAAGGGGAAGAGAGAGATAGAGGAGGGCCTGGTGAAGGTGAAAGAGGAGAAGAGAGATAGAGGAGGAGAGAGATAGAGGAAGGCCTGGTGAAGGTGAAAGAGGAGGAGAGAGATAGAGGACGGCCTGGTGAAGGTGAAAGAGGAGGAGAGAGATAGAGGAGAGCCTGGTGAAGGTGAAAGAGGAGGAGAGAGATAGAGGAGGGCCTGGTGAAGGTGAAAGAGGAGGAGAGAGATAGAGGAGGGCCTGGTGAAGGGGAAAGAGGAGGAGAGAGATAGAGGTGGGTCTGGTGAAGGTGAATGAGGAGGAGAGAGATAGAGGAGGGCCTGGTGAAGGTGAGCAAGGAGGAGAGAGATAGAGGTGGGTCTGTTGAAGGTGAACGAGGAGGAGAGAGATAGAGGTGGGTCTGTTGAAGGTGAACGAGGAGGAGAGAGATAGAGGTGGGTCTGGTGAAGGTGAACGAGGAGGAGAGAGATAGAGGAGGGCCTGGTGAAGGTGAACGAGGAGGAGGATGGAACGGATGACAGAGAAAGATACTGCACCATCATTTAAATTTGTAGGTGATAAACAATACAAATGATTTACTATCCAACTGACCATGATATCTCCTCATCCTGTAGCCAGGTAATGATAACACTTTGTCTTTCAGTCTGCCCTTACAGCTCTGACAGAGTTCTGTCCGTCTCAACTAGCTGGACTGCGTGTTATTACTGGGCACATGGTAGAGACAGGTATTATCTAGTTCTCACCCCCTGCTGGTTTCCATACACCACCTAAACCTCTCACCCTCCTACCAGCACAGTTTATAATCCTGGAGCTCCACACACACACACACACACACACACACACACACAGTGGTGAGACAAACACACATTGTTGGTCCAACACCAGTGTAAAGATGAGGATGTGTGTATCTGCTCTGGGCTCCCCTGTGGTGGCTGTACAATAGATGGGAGCTCCAGAGAGATGTCAAATGGTCCCTGTACTGACCCATTCTAAACACCTCTCCTTCCCTCTCTCGATCTCTTTACCTCTCTCCCCCTCCTTCCTTCTCTCTTTATCTCTTTACCTCTCTCCCCCTCCTTCCCTCCTTCCTTCTCTCTTTATCTCTTTACCTCTCTCCCCTCCTTCCCTCCTTCCTCTCTCTCTTTATCTCTTTACCTCTCTCCCCCTCCTTCCCTCCTTCCTTCTCTCTTTATCTCTGTACCTGTCTCCCCCTCCTTCCATCCTTCCTTCTCTCTTTATCTCTTTACCTCTCTCCCCTCCTTCCCTCCTTCCTTCTCTCTTCATCTCTGTACCTGTCTCCCCCTCCTTCCCTCCTTCCCTCTCTCTATCTCTTTACCTCTCTCCCCCTCCTTCCATCCTTCCTTCTCTCTTTATCTCTTTACCTCTCTCCCCCTCCTGCCCTCCTTCCCTCTCTCTATCTCTTTACCTCTCTCCCCCTCCCTCCTTCCCTCCTTCCTTCTCTCTCTCTCTCTATCTCTTAACATCTTTCCCCCTCCACCCCTCCTTTCCTCTCTCTTTATCTCTTTACCTCTCTCCCCCTCCTTCCCTCCTTCCCTCTCTCTTTATCTCTTTACCCCTCTCCCCTCCCCCTTCCCTCCTTCCCTCTCTCTTTATCTCTGTACCTCTCTCCCCCTCCTTCCCTCCTTCCCTCTCTCTATCTCTGTACCTCTCTCCCCCTCCTTCCCTCCTTCCTTCTCTCTTTATCTCTTTACCTCTCTCCCCCTCCTTCCCTCCTTCCCTCTCTCTATCTCTTTACCTCTCTCCCCCTCCCTCCTTCCCTCCTTCCTTCTCTCTTTATCTCTGTACCTCTCTCCCCCTCCTTCCCTCCTTCCCTCTCCCAATCTCTTTACCTCTCTCCCCCTCCCTCCTTCCTTCTCTCTTTATCTCTTTACCTCTCTCCCCCTACTTTCCTCCTTCCTTCTCTCTTTATCTCTGTACCTATCTCCCCCTCCTTCCCTCCTTCCCTCTCTCTATCTCTTTACCTCTCTCCCCCTCCTTCCTTCTCTCTTTATCTCTTTACCTCTCTCCCCCTCCTTATCTCTTTACCTCTCTCCCCCCCTTCCCTCCTTCCTTCTCTCTTTATCTCTTTACCTCTCTCCTTTACCTCTCTCCTTCTCTCCTTCCCTCTCGCTTTATCTCTTTATCTCTCTTCCCCTCCTTCCCTCTCTCTATCTCTTTACCTCTCTCCCCCTCCTTCCCTCACTCTTTATCTCTGTACCTGTCTCCTCCTCCTTCCCTCTCTCTCTATCTCTTTACCTCTCTCCCCCTCCTTTCCTCTCTCTCTCTCTTTACCTCTCTCCCCCTCCTTCCCTCTCTCTCTATCTATTTACCTCTCTCTCCCTCCTTCTCTCTCTCTCTCTATCTCTTAACCTCTTTCCCCCTCCACCCCTCCTTTCCTCTCTCTTTATCTCTTTACCTCTCTCCCCCTCCTTCCCTCTCTCTTTATCTCTTTACCCCTCTCCCCCTCCCTCCTTCCCTCCTTCCCTCTCTCTTTATCTCTGTACCTCTCTCCCCCTCCTTCCCTCCTTCCCTCTCTCTTTATCTCTGTACATGTCTCCCCCTCCTTCCCTCTCTCTCTATCTCTTTACCACTCTCCCCTCCTTCCCTCTCTCTATCTCTTTACCTCTCTCCCCTACTTCCCTCCTTCCCTCTCTATCTCTTTACCTCTCTCCCCCTCCTTCCCTCCTTCCTTCTCTCTACCACTCTCCCCCTCCTTCCCTCCTTCCCTCTATCTCTTAACCTCTCTCCCCCTCCCTCCTTCCCTCCTTCCCTCTCCCCCTCTTCCCTCCTTCTCTTTACCTCTCTTTACCTCTCTCCCCCTCCCTCCTTCCCGCCATCTCTTTACCTCTCTCCCCATCCTGCCCTCCTTCCCTCTATCTCTTTACCTATCTCCCCCTCCTTCCCTCTTTCCCTCTATCTCTTTACCTCTCTCCCCCTCCTTCCCTCTCTCTTTATCTCTTTACCTGTCTCCCCCTCCTCCCCTTCTTCCCTATCTCTTTATCTCTTTACCTCTCTCCCCCTCCTTCCCCCTCTCTTTATCTCTGTACCTGTCTCCCCCTCCTTCCCTCTCTCTCTATCTCTTTACTTCTCTCCCCCTCCCTCCTTCCCTCTCTCTTTATCTCTTTACCTCTCTCCCCCTCCCTCCTTCCCTCTCTCTTTATCTCTTTACCTCTCTCCCCCTCCCTCCTTCCCTCTCTCTTTATCTCTGTACCTGTCTTCCCCTCCTTCCCTCTCTCTCTATCTCTTTACCTCTCTCCCCCTCCTTCCCTCCTTCCCTCTCTCTATCTCTTTACCTCTCTTCCCCTCCTTCCCTCTCTCTCTATCTCCCCCTCCTTCCCTCCTTCCTTCTCTCTACCTCTCTCCCCCTCCTTCCCTCCTTCTCTCTATCTCTTTACCTCTCTCCCCCTCCCTCCTTCCCTCCTTCCCTCTCTCTTTATCTCTGTACCTGTCTCCCACTCCTTCCCTCCTTCCCTCTCTCTCTATCTCTTTACCTCTCTCCCCCTCCTTCTCTCCTTCCCTCCATCTCTTTACCTCTCTCCCCCCCTCCTTCCCTCTCTCTCTATCTCTTTACCTCTCTCCCCCTCCTTCCCTCTATCTCTTTACCTCTCTCCCCCTCCTTCCCTCTCTCTTTATCTCTGTACCTGTCTCCCCCCTCCTTCCCTCCTTCCCTCCTTCCCCCTCTCTCTCTGTCTCTTTACCTCTCTCCCCCTCCCTCCTTCCCTCTCTCTTTATCTCTTTACCTCTCTCCCACTCCCTCCTTCCCTCTCTCTTTATCTCTTTACCTCTCTCCCCCTCCGTCCCCCTCTCTTTATCTCTGTACCTGTCTCCCCCTCCTTCCCTCCTTCCTTTACTCTCTCTCTTTACCTCTCTCCCCCTCCCTCCTTCCCTCTCTCTCTATCTCTTTACCTCTCTCCCCCTCCTTCTCTCTCTCTCTATCTCTTAACCTCTTTCCCTCTCTCCACCTCCTCCTTTCCTCTCTTTTATCTCTTTACCCCTCTCCTTCCCTCCCTCTCCTTCCCCCTCCTTCCCTCTCTCTTTATCTCTGTACCTCTCTCCCCCTCCTTCCTCCTTCCCTCTCTCTTTATCTCTGTACATGTCTCCCCCTCCTTCCCTCTCTCTCTATCTCTTTACCACTCTCCCCTCCTTCCCTCTCTCTATCTCTTTACCTCTCTCCCCTACTTCCCTCCTTCCCTCTCTATCTCTTTACCTCTCTCCCCCTCCTTCCCTCCTTCCTTCTCTCTACCACTCTCCCCCTCCTTCCCTCCTTCCCTCTATCTCTTAACCTCTCTCCCCCTCCCTCCTTCCCTCCTTCCCTCTCTCTTTATCTCTGTACCTGTCTCCCCCTCCTCCCTCCTTCCCTCTCTCTCTCTATCTCTTTACCTCTCTCCCCCTCCCTCCTTCCCGCCATCTCTTTACCTCTCTCCCCATCCTGCCCTCCTTCCCTCTATCTCTTTACCTATCTCCCCCTCCTTCCCTCTTTCCCTCTATCTCTTTACCTCTCTCCCCCTCCTTCCCTCTCTCTTTATCTCTTTACCTGTCTCCCCCTCCTCCCCTTCTTCCCTATCTCTTTATCTCTTTACCTCTCTCCCCCTCCTTCCCCCTCTCTTTTATCTCTGTACCTGTCTCCCCCTCCTTCCCTCTCTCTCTATCTCTTTACTTCTCTCCCCTCCCTCCTTCCCTCTCTCTTTATCTCTTTACCTCTCTCCCCATCCTCCCTCCTTCCCTCTCTCTTTATCTCTTTACCTCTCTCCCCTCCCTCCTTCCCTCTCTCTTTATCTCTGTACCTGTCTTCCCCTCCTTCCCTCCTTCCCTCTCTCTCTATCTCTTTACCTCTCTCCCCCTCCTTCCCTCCTTCCCTCTCTCTATCTCTTTACCTCTCTTCCCCTCCTTCCCTCTCTCTCTATCTCCCCCCCCCTCCTTCCCTCCTTCCTTCTCTCTACCTCTCTCCCCTCCTTCCCTCCTTCTCTCTATCTCTTTACCTCTCTCCCCCTCCCTCCTTCCCTCCTTCCTTTACTCCCCTCTCTCTTTATCTCTGTACCTGTCTCCCACTCCTTCCCTCCTTCCCTCTCTCTCTATCTCTTTACCTCTCTCCCCCTCCTTCTCTCCTTCCCTCCATCTCTTTACCTCTCTCCCCTCCCCCTCCTTCCCTCTCTCTCTATCTCTTTACCTCTCTCCCCCTCCTTCCCTCTATCTCTTTACCTCTCTCCCCCTCCTTCCCTCTCTCTTTATCTCTGTACCTGTCTCCCCCTCCTTCCCTCCTTCCCTCCTTCCCTCTCTCTCTGTCTCTTTACCTCTCTCCCCCTCCCTCCTTCCCTCTCTCTTTATCTCTTTACCTCTCTCCCACTCCCTCCTTCCCTCTCTCTTTATCTCTTTACCTCTCTCCCCCTCCGTCCCCCTCTCTTTATCTCTGTACCTGTCTCCCCCTCCTTCCCTCCTTCCCTCTCTCTCTTTACCTCTCTCCCCCTCCCTCCTTCCCTCTCTCTTTATCTCTTTACCTCTCTCCCCCTCCCTCCTTCCCTCTCTCGTTATCTCTTTACCTCTCTCCCCCTCCCTCCCTCCTTCCCTCTCTCTTTATCTCTGTACCTGTCTCCCCCTCCTTCCCTCCTTCCCTCTCTCTATCTCTTTACCTCTCTCCCCCTCCCTCCTTCCCTCTCTCTTTATCTCTTTACCTCTCTCCCCCTCCTTCCTTCTCTCTTTATCTCTTTACCTCTCGCCCCTCCCTCCCTCCTTCCCTCTCTCTTTATCTCTGTACCTGTCTCCCCCTTCCCTCCTTCCCTCTCTCTATCTCTTTACCTCTCTCCCCTCCCTCCTTCCCTCTCTCTTTATCTCTTTACCTCTCTCCCCCTCCCTACTTCCCTCTCTCTTTCTCTTTACCTCTCTCCCCCTCCCTCCTTCCCTCTCTCTCTATCTCTTTACCTCTCTCCCCCTCCTTTCCTCCTTCTCTCTCTCTTTATCTCTTTACCTCTCTCCCCCTCCCTCCCTCCTCCCCTCATCCCCTTCCCTCCCTCCTCCTCTCCCCCCTCTCTCTCTCAGTGACAGCAGGATGATTGATGTTACTCAGAAGGCCCCAGCCTCCCCATCCCCCTCCCTGGGGTCCCACTATCAGATCGTTAGTGTGTGTGTGTGTGTGTGTGTGTGTGTGTGTGTGTGTGTGTGTGTGTGTGTGTGTGTGTGTGTGTGTGTGTGTGTGTGTGTGTGTGTGTGTGTGTGTGTGTGTGATTTTTTTTTCTTTTTCTGTGTATGTGTTTTTATTCCGTATTAAAATATATATATAGTTAAATCGATACAATTTCATGAATAACTGAGTTATTATTAATCAAGTACAGAAGTGTGTTTCTGAAACTCCATGAAAGGATTTCTTTATGTGATGTTGTATGTCATTGTATTGGTTCCTAATCATTATGTTATTATGTAATGTCTGTGATATTATGTTGCCCAAATAAGGGCGTCTCACCCCAGCATCCTCAGATTACCTAGAATGGAGTGTCGCTGGGTCTGGTTGTCATGGTAACCAAGGCTTAGACCTCCTCAAAGGCAGGAAGGACCCCCTTGTCCCTGGACATGACACACACACACACACACGGGAGAGGGGGTATGGTGGTAGTAGGGCCACGGCCAAATCCAGGCTGCCCAGACGACCTCTGACCCATAGACACACCCCCTCCCCACACACAGTCTGTCACTGTCTCTGGACAACCATGACTGCTGCGGTCACCACCTTCTAACACACACACACACACACGCACGCAAACTTGAGAGCTCTCCTCTCGATAGTTTTTGAATTAGTGAAGAGAGAGAGAGAGAGAGAGAGAGAGAGAGAGAGAGAGAGAGAGAGAGAGAGAGAGAGAGAGAGAGAGAGAGAGAGAGAGAGAGAGTGAGATAATGGGGGGGGGGGTGGCACAGTTCCCTCTCCTTGGCCTTGGATGGATGCTGTCTGCATCTGTATGTGGAATTGATTGCCAATACTGCCACCATGTGGCTGACTCATGCTACTTCAGAGAAACCCATATTTCCACTGTAGTAGTGAACTCAAGCTGGTTGGTCAGCGGTAGTGCTGCACTTACTCAATTTTTCCTCCGTTGGAGGAGTGGGGTTGAGAGGGGTAGTGGTTTATGGGGATGTTGTGATGGCTCACATCTCCCGCCTCATGTGACAGTGAACAACAGTCTGAGTAGGTAGAACCAACAAAAGTGCCAATATAATGAAAACTGTTGAGCATGTGGATTAAATGTTTTGTAACACTTGACTTAAAGTCGACAGCAGATATAATGCTATATGACTTGTTATAAGCATGTATGAGCCATGTCTTATTGTATGGCATATGATGGGTTAAGTCTCTAACTGGCCTGGTAGTTTGGTCTCCCGAGTGGCGCAGCGGTCTAAGGTTTGATTCCAGGCTGTATCACAACCGGCTGTAATTGGGAGACCCATAGGGCGGCGCACAATTGGCACAGCGTCGTCTGGGTTTGGCCGGAGCAGACCGTCATTGGAAATAAGAACTTGTTCCTAACTGACTGGTTAAATAAAGGTTAATAAAAGTAGTGCGTTGGAAAACATTTAGATCTCAGCTAGATATCTCTTACAGTGTGTTGACTAGAGGTAAACAGGCAGATCATGTAGCTGATTTTAACCTAAAAATGCTTGATACAAGTGGGGTAAGATACATAATCTTTTTTCATCTTACCATGGTGAATTATCTTAGTGTGGCAGACCATTTCTCCTACTTTAACCTACAAAAAGGCCTGTAACTAAAAAATACATTTCCTGGGTGAGCAAAATCAGCTTGAAACAAGTAAATGCATTTTCTGGGTGAGCGATATCAACTCATTTTCACTTAATTATCTCAATACAATACTAAAGAATCTAGGTAGAATATCATTTTTCTGCAGCGTGACTCCAGTAGTGTCAGCCATAGCGTTGTTTTCTCTGAGCTGTGAGTGACAGTTTCCAGACACCCTGTCACTTTCCACTGATAGTCTTCCCCCCTCTTCTTTCTCCTCCTCGATTTCTTAGATCTCACCCTCTCCCACTCTTTAACCTCGCGTGTCCCCCTTTCTCTTTCTGACCCCACTTCCTACTCTTCTTTTGTTTACTTCCTCTTCTCCTTCTCTTTCTCTCTCTCTCTCTGTAAGGATGTGGGGAGGGGTGGGGCATGTGTGGGGGCGTGGACAACAAGAGGGAGAATGATTTTTATCACTCCTCCATTGGGTGAGAGAGAGAGAGAGAGAGAGGCAGAGACAGTTAGAGAAAGACGGGGACTCAGACACTCAGACAGATATGACCAAGACAGCAGCTCTAGCAACCATGGACTTCTGCAATATGTGGGTAGAAGGTGAGTGTCTGTGCCTCTCCCTGCCTTCATTAGCACGGCCCAATTAAGCTCGCCGTGTGTGTTTTTGTGTGTGTGTTTGTTTGTCTGTCTTTGTGTGTGTGTGTGTGTGTGTGTGTGTGTGTATCTGGGCTGAGCCAATTGATTAGCACCACTGGGTCTAACGAGCATGGCTAATTAGAGCACATCAAAGAGAGGGAGATGGATGGAGGGAGGAGAGGGGAGGAGAGGATGGAGGTGTAGATGTCTGTCGCAGGCAGAGAGAAAGGTCAGACGCGTCTCTCCAGGGTGGACAGGGATGCAGTGTGTGGGTGGGTGGGTGTGTGTGTTTTCTGTACAAGTATTTGCTATCTGTTTAAACAGAGAACCTAAAGGTACACTTTAGTTATGTGTCCTACATAACAGCATTAGAAGTGGTCTTTAGCCTACATATAGATTGTCACGTTTTAATTTCAAATTAAGAGATGATAGAGAAATAGTTTCTCAAAAATACATTCACAGGAAATGATTCATCAATAACAGAAAAAACTATCAACAAATGTCAATAGTATTACTGCATGCCATGAATAATCAGGTATAGATAACATCACAGTGGACCATTTACGGTATGTGCGTGCGTATCCATTTGATGGGAATGATTCATGCGATGAAGCACCTTGTCATTTGTCACATCGACGTGGACAGTGATGAATAGGGCTTTTTAAAATCAACCTCCCTGTACATTCCTGTGACCACGGTGACGGGATGACACATCATATTATGGTGTCCATGTAGTACAGTATCCCCGCTGGATAGAGAATGAGGTTACTCAGGTGAATAGTTGACTTGAGGGTGAACTACAGTGTCGCATCTATGCCTTGAATTGCACACAGACAACACAGTTGATTGTCAGTATTCATTGTGAATACACCAGTCATAATGTTAGGGTTTCAGTGTGCAGTTTGTTAACTGACAGGATTATCACACAACACTACTGACCTGCCACAGATATACAGACAGTTGTAGTCCAATGACTACAGTTTTTTTCATTGAATGATTTCATAGCAGTAGTGAAATATGAATGGAAAGTTTAAACGTTTCATCAGTAGACTTCATTTCCCAGACCCCCCCTTGGCACCACAGTGATCTCCTTCAGCAGGAAGTGAAGGTACAGTTGAGGTCAGTTTCACCCAAAATACCCCTGGGAGAACACACCATAGAAACAGAATGCATAGAACATGTAATGAATGACAAGGCATATCATGCTGTGCACTATGCAACCGTATACAGCAGTATACAGTACAGTTTGTGAGACTGGGCGGCAGGTAGCCTAGTGGTTAGAGCATTGGGCCAGTAACCCAAAGGTTGCTAGATTGAATCCCTGAGCTGACAAGGTAAAAATCTGTCGTTCTGCCCCTGAACAAGGCAGTTAACCCATTGTTCCCTGGTAGGCCATTGTAAAAAATCATTTGTTCTTAACTGATTTGCCCTGTTAAATAAAGGTTAAATAGACATCTGTTTCTATGGCACATACATACACCTATTCATTAGGTAGTGGTAAGGCTTCTGAGAATAGCTTGTCTTGTTCCCACGGCAGCGAGAGGAGAGACTATAAAGGCTGACACGTATCAGTAGTTATGTGCCTTACAGTGGGGCAGTTAAAATGGCAGTTTGATGTAATCACAGAGAATGTTGCCAGTGCTGCGATAATACTATATTATGGGCCTACTGAGCCGTTCCTTATGTATCAGAGTAAAGATACCGTGTATCTAAACCACCACCAGAACACTTCAGATACTGCAGTTTTGTCACTGTCACGTGATAGTATTATTATGTTAGTATTATTACAGCACCTATAGATAGAGTGTGTGTGTGTGTGTGTGTGTGTGTGTGTGTGTGTGTGTGTGTGTGTGTGTGTGTGTGTGTGTGTGTGTGTGTGTGTGTGTGTGTGTGTGTGTGTGTGTGTGTGTGTGTGTGTGTGTGTGTGTGTGTGTGTGTGTGTGTGTGTGTGTGTGCATGAAAGTAGGGTGGCAGGTAGCCTAGCAGTTAAGTGCTTTGGGTCAGTAACACAAAGGTCGCTGGTTCAAATCTACAAACACTTAACTCTAATTTCTGTTATAAGGTGCTCTGGATAAGAGGGTCTGCAAAATTACTAAAATGTCAGTCTGTGTGTTGTGTGACAGTGTAACATTGAGTGAGAAAGCATTAGAGAAATATTAATAGTCTCATTGACAGTAAGTGTTGGGTTTAGCACTCTGTGTTCAAGATGGTGTGAGCTAGGGGAAGTAGAGGGGGGAAGTGAGAGAGACATACAACACACCATGATACACTAGCATTACTCCAGCCTACTGTATATTAACTACTACCCTCACTACATACCACTAACACTGTACATACACTAGCATTACACCAGCCTACTGTATATTAACTACTACCCTCACTACATACCACTAACACTGTATATACACTACTACCCTCACTACATACCAATAACACTGTATATACACTACTACCCTCACGGCATACCAATAACACTGTACATACACTACTACCCTCACGACATACCACTAATACTGTACATACACTACTACCCTCACTACATACCACTAACACTGTATATACACTACTACCCTCACAACATACCACTACTACTGTACATACACTACTACCCTCACTACATACCACTAACACTGTATATACACTACTACCCTCACAACATACCACTAACACTGTACATACACTACTACCCTCACGACATACCACTAACACTGTATATACACTACTACCCTCACAACATACCACTAACACTGTATATACACTACTACCCTCACGATATACCAATAACAATGTACATACACTACTACCCTCACTACATACCACTAACACTGTATATACACTACTACCCTCACTACATACCACTAACACTGTGTATACACTACTACCCTCACGACATACCACTAACACTGTACATACACTACTACCCTCACTACATACCACAAACACTGTATATACACTACTACCCTCACTACATACCACTAACACTGTATATACACTACTACCCTCACTACATACCACTCACACTGTACATACACTACTACCCTCACAACATACCACTAATACTGTCTTCCCACACTACACTACATATCACTAACACTGTCTTCCCACACTACACTTCATATCACTAACACTGTCTTCCCACATTGCACTTCATATCACCAACACTGTCTTCCCACACAACACTACATACCACTAACACTGTCTTCCCACACTACATATCACTAACACTGTCTTCCCACACTACACTACATATCACTAACTCTGTCTTCCCACACTACATATCACTAACACTGTCTTGCCACACTACACTACATACCACTAACACTGTCTTCCCACCCTACATATCACTAACACTGTCTTCCCACACTACACTACATATCACTAACACTATCTTCCCACACTCCATATCACTAACACTGTCTTCCCACACTACGCTACATATCACTAACACTGTCTTCCCACACTACATATCACTAACACTGTCTTCCCACACTACATATCACTAACACTGTCTTCCCACACGACATTACATATCACTAACACTGTCTTCCCACACTACATATCACTAACACTGTCTTCCCACACTACACTACATATCACTAACACTGTCTTCCTACATTACACTACATATCACTAACACTGTCTTCCCACACTACACTACATATCACTAACACTGTCTTCCTACATTACACTTCATATCACTAACACTGTCTTCCCACATTACACTACATATCACTAACACTGTCTTCACACACTACATATCACTAACACTGTCTTCCCACACTACACTTTACACCACTAACACTGTCTTCCCACACTACATATCACTAACACTGTCTTCCCACACTACATTACATATCACTAACACTGTCTTCCCACATTACACTACATACCACTAACACTGTCTTCCCACACTACATATCACTAACACTGTCTTCCCACATTACACTACATATCACTAACACTGTCTTCCCACACTACACTACATATCACTAACGCTGTCTTCCCACATTTCACTACATACCACTAACACTGTCTTCCCACACTACATATCACTAACACTGTCTTCCCACACTACACTACATATCACTAACACTGTCTTCCCACACTACACTACATATCACTAACACTGTCTTCACACACTACATATCACTAACACTGTCTACCCACACTACATATCACTAACACTGTCTTCCCACACTACATATCACTAACACTGTCTTCCCACATTACACTACATATCACTAACACTGTCTTCCCACACTACACTACATATCACTAACACTGTCTTCCCACACTACACTACATATCATTAACACTGTCTTCCCACACTACACTACATATCACTAACACTGTCTTCCCACATTACACTACATATCACTAACACTGTCTTCCCACACTACACTACATATCACTAACACTGTCTTCCCACACTACACTACATATCACTAACACTGTCTTCCCACACTACATATCACTAACACTGTCTTCCCACACTACATATCACTAACACTGTCTTCCCACATTACATTACATATCACTAACACTGTCTTCCCACACTACATATCACTAACACTGTCTTCCCACACTACATATCACTAACACTGTCTTCCCACATTACACTACATATCACTAACACTGTCTTCCCACACTACACTACATATCACTAACACTGTCTTCACACACTACGTATCACTAACGCTGTCTTCCCACACTACATTACATACCACTAACACTGTCTTCCCACACTACATATCACTAACACTGTCTTCACACACTACATATCACTAACACTGTCTTCCCACACTACATATCACTAACACTGTCTTCCCACACTACATTACATATCACTAACACTGTCTTCCCACATTACACTACATACCACTAACACTGTTCCCACACTACATATCACTAACACTGTCTTCCCACACTACACTACATATCACTAACGCTGTCTTCCCACATTTCACTACAAACCACTAACACTGTCTTCCCACACTACATATCACTAACACTGTCTTCCCACACTACACTACATACCACTAACTCTGTCTTCCCACACTACATATCACTAACACTGTCTTGCCACACTACACTACATACCACTAACACTGTCTTCCCACCCTACATATCACTAACACTGTCTTCCCACACTACACTACATATCACTAACACTGTCTTCCCACACTACACTACATATCACTAACACTGTCTTCACACACTACATATCACTAACACTGTCTACCCACACTACATATCACTAACACTGTCTTCCCACACTACATATCACTAACACTGTCTTCCCACATTACACTACATATCACTAACACTGTCTTCCCACACTACACTACATATCACTAACACTGTCTTCCCACACTACATATCACTAACACTGTCTTCCCACACTACATATCACTAACACTGTCTTCCCACATTACACTACATATCACTAACACTGTCTTCACACACTACGTATCACTAACGCTGTCTTCCCACACTACATTACATACCACTAACACTGTCTTCCCACACTACATATCACTAACACTGTCTTCACACACTACATATCACTAACACTGTCTTCCCACACTACATATCACTAACACTGTCTTCCCACACTACATATCACTAACACTGTCTTCCCACACTACATATCACTAACACTGTCTTCCCACATTACACTACATATCACTAACACTGTCTTCCCACACTACATATCACTAACACTGTCTTCCCACATTACACTACATATCACTAACACTGTCTTCCCACACTACACTACATATCGCTAACACTGTCTTCCCACATTACATTACATATCACTAACACTGTCTTCCCACACTACATATCACTAACACTGTCTTCCCACACTACATATCACTAACACTGTCTTCACACACTACGTATCACTAACACGGTCTTCCCACACTACATATCACTAACACTGTCTTCACACACTACATATCACTAACACTGTCTTCCCACACTACATATCACTAACACTGTCTTCACACACTACATATCACTAACACTGTCTTCCCACACTACACTACATATCACTAACACTGTCTTACTACACTACATATCACTAACACTGTCTTCCCACACTACACTACATATCACTAACACTGTCTTCACACACTACGTATCACTAACACTGTCTTCCCACACTACATATCACTAACACTGTCTTCACACACTACATATCACTAACACTGTCTTCACACACTACATATCACTAACACTGTCTTCCCACACTACGTATCACTAACACTGTCTTCCCACATTACACTACATATCACTAACACTGTCTTCCCACATTACACTACATATCACTAACACTGTCTTCCCACACTACATATCACTAACACTGTCCTTCCCACACTACATATCACTAACACTGTCTTCCCACATTACATTACATACCACTAACACTGTCTACCCACACTACATACCACTAACACTGTCTTCACACACTACATATCACTAACACTGTCTTCACACACTACATATCACTAACACTGTCTACCCACACTACACTACATATCACTAACACTGTCTTCCCACACTACACTACATATCACGAACACTGTCTTCACACACTACATATCACTAACACTGTCTACCCACACTACACTACATATCACTAACACTGTCTTCCCACATTACACTACATATCACTAACACTGTCTTCCCACACTACATATCACTAACACTGTCTTCCCACACTACATATCACTAACACTGTCTTCACACACTACATATCACTAACACTGTCTTCACACACTACATATCACTAACACTGTCTACCCACACTACACTACATATCACTAACACTGTCTTCCCACAC
Organism: Oncorhynchus keta; assembly: GCF_023373465.1. NCBI lineage: Eukaryota > Metazoa > Chordata > Actinopteri > Salmoniformes > Salmonidae > Oncorhynchus > Oncorhynchus keta. Next base: position 75,138,766 of record NC_068454.1, on the reverse strand, counting down.
TACACTACATATCACTAACACTGTCTTCACACACTACATATCACTAACACTGTCTACCCACACTACATATCACTAACACTGTCTTCCCACACTACATATCACTAACACTGTCTTCCCACATTACACTACATATCACTAACACTGTCTTCCCACACTACACTACATATCACTAACACTGTCTTCCCACACTACATATCACTAACACTGTCTTCCCACACTACATATCACTAACACTGTCTTCCCACACTACATATCACTAACACTGTCTTCCCACATTACATTACATATCACTAACACTGTCTTCCCACACTACATATCACTAACACTGTCTTCCCACATTACACTACATATCACTAACACTGTCTTCCCACACTACACTACATATCACTAACACTGTCTTCACACACTACGTATCACTAACGCTGTCTTCCCACACTACATTACATACCACTAACACTGTCTTCCCACACTACATATCACTAACACTGTCTTCACACACTACATATCACTAACACTGTCTTCCCACACTACATATCACTAACACTGTCTTCACACACTACATATCACTAACACTGTCTTCCCACACTACATATCACTAACACTGTCTTCACACACTACATATCACTAACACTGTCTTCCCACACTACACTACATATCACTAACACTGTCTTACTACACTACATATCACTAACACTGTCTTCCCACACTACACTACATATCACTAACACTGTCTTACTACACTACATATCACTAACACTGTCTTCCCACACTACACTACATATCACTAACGCTGTCTTCCCACATTTCACTACAAACCACTAACACTGTCTTCCCACACTACATATCACTAACACTGTCTTCCCACACTACACTACATATCACTAACGCTGTCTTCCCACATTTCACTACAAACCACTAACACTGTCTTCCCACACTACATATCACTAACACTGTCTTCCCACACTACACTACATATCACTAACACTGTCTTACTACACTACATATCACTAACACTGTCTTCCCACACTACACTACATATCACTAACGCTGTCTTCCCACATTTCACTACAAACCACTAACACTGTCTTCCCACACTACATATCACTAACACTGTCTTCCCACACTACACTACATACCACTAACACTGTCTTCCCACCCTACATATCACTAACACTGTCTTCCCACACTACACTACATATCACTAACACTGTCTTCCCACACTACACTACATATCACTAACACTGTCTTCACACACTACATATCACTAACACTGTCTACCCACACTACATATCACTAACACTGTCTTCCCACACTACATATCACTAACACTGTCTTACCACATTACAATACATATCACTAACACTGTCTTCCCACACTACACTACATATCACTAACACTGTCTTCCCACACTACATATCACTAACACTGTCTTCCCACACTACATATCACTAACACTGTCTTCCCACATTACACTACATATCACTAACACTGTCTTCACACACTACGTATCACTAACGCTGTCTTCCCACACTACATTACATACCACTAACACTGTCTTCCCACACTACATATCACTAACACTGTCTTCACACACTACATATCACTAACACTGTCTTCCCACACTACATATCACTAACACTGTCTTCCCACACTACATATCACTAACACTGTCTTCCCACACTACATATCACTAACACTGTCTTCCCACATTACACTACATATCACTAACACTGTCTTCACACACTACATATCACTAACACTGTCTTCCCACACTACATATCACTAACACTGTCTTCCCACACTACATATCACTAACACTGTCTTCCCACACTACATATCACTAACACTGTCTTCCCACATTACACTACATATCACTAACACTGTCTTCACACACTACATATCACTAACACTGTCTTCCCACATTACACTACATATCACTAACACTGTCTTCCCACACTACATATCACTAACACTGTCTTCCCACACTACATATCACTAACACTGTCTACCCACACTACACTACATATCACTAACACTGTCTTCACACACTACATATCACTAACACTGTCTTCCCACATTACATTACATATCACTAACACTGTCTTCCCACACTACATATCACTAACACTGCCTTCCCACATTACACTACATATCACTAACACTGTCTTCCCACACTACATATCACTAACACTGTCTTCACACACTACGTATCACTAACACTGTCTTCCCACACTATATATCACTAACACTGTCTTCCCACACTACATATCACTAACACTGTCTTCACACACTACATATCACTAACACTGTCTTCCCACACTACATATCACTAACACTGTCTTCACACACTACATATCACTTACACTGTCTTCCCACACTACACTACATATCACTAACACTGTCTTCCCACACTACATATCACTAACACTGTCTTCCCACACTACATATCACTAACACTGTCTTCCCACACTACATATCACTAACACTGTCTTCCCACACTACACTACATATCACTAACACTGTCTTACTACACTACATATCACTAACACTGTCTTCCCACACTACACTACATATCACTAACACTGTCTTACTACACTACATATCACTAACACTGTCTTCCCACACTACACTACATATCACTAACGCTGTCTTCCCACATTTCACTACAAACCACTAACACTGTCTTCCCACACTACATATCACTAACACTGTCTTCCCACACTACACTACATATCACTAACGCTGTCTTCCCACATTTCACTACAAACCACTAACACTGTCTTCCCACACTACATATCACTAACACTGTCTTCCCACACTACACTACATATCACTAACACTGTCTTACTACACTACATATCACTAACACTGTCTTCCCACACTACACTACATATCACTAACGCTGTCTTCCCACATTTCACTACAAACCACTAACACTGTCTTCCCACACTACATATCACTAACACTGTCTTCCCACACTACACTACATACCACTAACACTGTCTTCCCACCCTACATATCACTAACACTGTCTTCCCACACTACACTACATATCACTAACACTGTCTTCCCACACTACACTACATATCACTAACACTGTCTTCACACACTACATATCACTAACACTGTCTACCCACACTACATATCACTAACACTGTCTTCCCACACTACATATCACTAACACTGTCTTACCACATTACAATACATATCACTAACACTGTCTTCCCACACTACACTACATATCACTAACACTGTCTTCCCACACTACATATCACTAACACTGTCTTCCCACACTACATATCACTAACACTGTCTTCCCACATTACACTACATATCACTAACACTGTCTTCACACACTACGTATCACTAACGCTGTCTTCCCACACTACATTACATACCACTAACACTGTCTTCCCACACTACATATCACTAACACTGTCTTCACACACTACATATCACTAACACTGTCTTCCCACACTACATATCACTAACACTGTCTTCCCACACTACATATCACTAACACTGTCTTCCCACACTACATATCACTAACACTGTCTTCCCACATTACACTACATATCACTAACACTGTCTTCACACACTACATATCACTAACACTGTCTTCCCACACTACATATCACTAACACTGTCTTCCCACACTACATATCACTAACACTGTCTTCCCACACTACATATCACTAACACTGTCTTCCCACATTACACTACATATCACTAACACTGTCTTCACACACTACATATCACTAACACTGTCTTCCCACATTACACTACATATCACTAACACTGTCTTCCCACACTACATATCACTAACACTGTCTTCCCACACTACATATCACTAACACTGTCTACCCACACTACACTACATATCACTAACACTGTCTTCACACACTACATATCACTAACACTGTCTTCCCACATTACATTACATATCACTAACACTGTCTTCCCACACTACATATCACTAACACTGCCTTCCCACATTACACTACATATCACTAACACTGTCTTCCCACACTACATATCACTAACACTGTCTTCACACACTACGTATCACTAACACTGTCTTCCCACACTATATATCACTAACACTGTCTTCCCACACTACATATCACTAACACTGTCTTCACACACTACATATCACTAACACTGTCTTCCCACACTACATATCACTAACACTGTCTTCACACACTACATATCAACTACACTGTCTTCCCACACTACACTACATATCACTAACACTGTCTTCCCACACTACATATCACTAACACTGTCTTCCCACACTACATATCACTAACACTGTCTTCCCACACTACATATCACTAACACTGTCTTCCCACATTACACTACATATCACTAACACTGTCTTCCCACACTACACTACATATCGCTAACACTGTCTTCCCACATTACATTACATATCACTAACACTGTCTTCCCACACTACATATCACTAACACTGTCTTCCCACATTACACTACATATCACTAACACTGTCTTCCCACACTACATATCACTAACACTGTCTTCACACACTACGTATCACTAACACTGTCTTCCCACACTATATATCACTAACACTGTCTTCCCACACTACATATCACTAACACTGTCTTCACACACTACATATCACTAACACTGTCTTCCCACACTACATATCACTAACACTGTCTTCACACACACTACATATCACTAACACTGTCTTCCCACACTACACTACATATCACTAACACTGTCTTCCCACACTACATATCACTAACACTGTCTTCATCACACTAACACTGTCTTCCCACACTACATATCACTAACACTGTCTTCACACACTACATATCACTTACACTGTCTTCCCACACACACTACATATCACTAACACTGTCTTCCCACACTACACTACATATCACTAACACTGTCTTCACACACTACATATCACTTACACTGTCTTCCCACACTACACTACATATCACTAACACTGTCTTCCCACACTACACTACATATCACTAACACTGTCTTCACACACTACGTATCACTAACACTGTCTTCCCACATTACACTACATATCACTAACACTGTCTTCCCACACTACATATCACTAACACTGTCTTCCCACATTACACTACATATCACTAACACTGTCTTCCCACACTACACTACATATCACTAACACTGTCTTCCCACACTACATATCACTAACACTGTCTTCCCACACTACACTACATATCACTAACACTGTCTTCCCACACTACATATCACTAACACTGTCTTCCCATCACTAACACTGTCTTCCCACACTACATATCACTAACACTGTCTTCCCACACTACACTATATCACTAACACACTACATATCACTAACACTGTCTTCCCACACTACATATCACTAACACTGTCTTCACACACTACATATCACTTACACTGTCTTCCCACACTACACTACATATCACTAACACTGTCTTCCCACACTACACTACATATCACTAACACTGTCTTCACACACTACGTATCACTAACACTGTCTTCCCACACTACATATCACTAACACTGTCTTCCCACACTACATATCACTAACACTGTCTTCCCACACTACATATCACTAACACTGTCTTCCCACATTACATTACATATCACTAACACTGTCTTCCCACACTACATATCACTAACACTGTCTTCCCACACTACATATCACTAACACTGTCTTCCCACATTACACTACATATCACTAACACTGTCTTCCCACACTACACTACATATCACTAACACTGTCTTCACACACTACGTATCACTAACGCTGTCTTCCCACACTACATTACATACCAATAACACTGTCTTCCCACACTACATATCACTAACACTGTCTTCCCACACTACATATCACTAACACTGTCTTCCCACACTACATATCACTAACACTGTCTTCCCACATTACACTACATATCACTAACACTGTCTTCCCACACTACATATCACTAACACTGTCTTCACACACTACATATCACTAACACTGTCTTCCCACACTACACTACATATCACTAACACTGTCTTCCCACACTACACTACATATCACTAACACTGTCTTCCCACACTACATATCACTAACACTGTCTTCCCACACGACATATCACTAACACTGTCTTCACACACTACGTATCACTAACACTGTCTTCACACATTACATTACATACCACTAACACTGTCTACCCACACTACATACCACTAACACTGTCTTCACACACTACATATCACTAACACTGTCTTCCCACACTACACTACATATCACTAACACTGTCTTCACACACTACATATCACTAACACTGTCTACCCACACTACACTACATATCACTAACACTGTCTTCACACACTACATATCACTAACACTGTCTACCCACACTACACTACATATCACTAACACTTGTCTTCACACACTACATATCACTAACACTGTCTACCCACACTACACTACATATCACTAACACTGTCTTCCCACACTACACTACATATCACTAACACTGTCTTCACACACTACATATCACTAACACTGTCTACCCACACTACATCTCACTAACACTGTCTACCCACACTACATCTCACTAACACTGTCTTCCCACACTACATATCACTAACACTGTCTTCACACACTACATATCACTAACACTGTCTTCACACACTACATATCACTAACACTGTCTTCCCACACTACGTATCACTAACACTGTCTTCCCACATTACACTACATATCACTAACACTGTCTTCCCACATTACACTACATATCACTAACACTGTCTTCCCACACTACATATCACTAACACTGTCTTCCCACATTACACTACATATCACTAACACTGTCTTCCCACACTACATATCACTAACACTGTCTTCCCACACTACACTACATATCACTAACACTGTCTTCCCACACTACATATCACTAACACTGTCTTCCCACACTACATATCACTAACACTGTCTTCCCACATTACACTACATGTCAGTAACACTGTCTTCCCACATTACACTACATATCACTAACACTGTCTTCCCACATACACTACATATCACTAACACTGTCTTCCCACACTACACTACATATCAGTAACACTGTCTTCCCACACTACACTACATATCACTAACACTGTCTTCCCACACTACACTACATATCACTAACACTGTCTTCCCACACTACATATCACTAACACTGTCTTCCCACACTACATATCACTAACACTGTCTTCCCACATTACATTACATACCACTAACAATGTCTTCCCACACTACACTACATATCACTAACACTGTCTTCACACACTACGTATCACTAACACTGTCTTCCCACATACACTACATATCACTAACACTGTCTTCCCACACTACACTACATATCAGTAACACTGTCTTCCCACATTACACTACATATCACTAACACTGTCTTCCCACACTACACTACATATCACTAACACTGTCTTCACACACTACGTATCACTAACACTGTCTTCCCACATACACTACATATCACTAACACTGTCTTCCCACACTACACTACATATCAGTAACACTGTCTTCCCACATTACACTACATATCACTAACACTGTCTTCCCACACTACACTACATATCACTAACACTGTCTTCCCACACTACACTACATATCAGTAACACTGTCTTCCCACATTACATTACATACCACTAACAATGTCTTCCCACACTACATATCACTAACACTGTCTTCCCACATTACACTACATACCACTAACACTGTCTTCCCACATTACACTACATATCACTAACGCTGTCTTCCCACACTACATATCACTAACACTGTCTTCCCACACTACATATCACTAACACTGTCTTCCCACACTACATATCACTAACACTGTCTTCCCACATTACACTACATACCACTAACACTGTCTTCCCACATTACACTACATATCACTAACGCTGTCTTCCCACACTACATATCACTAACACTGTCTTCCCACACTACATATCACTAACACTGTCTTCCCACATTACACTACATACCACTAACAATGTCTTCCCACACTACATATCACTAACACTGTCTTCCCACATTACACTACATATCACTAACACTGTCTTCCCACATTACACTACATATCACTAACACTGTCTTCCCACACTACACTACATATCACTAACACTGTCTTCCCACATTACACTACATATCACTAACGCTGTCTTCCCACACTACATATCACTAACACTGTCTTCCCACATTACACTACATATCACTAACACTGTCTTCCCACATTTCACTACATATCACTAACGCTGTCTTCCCACATTACACTACGTATCACTAACACTGTCTTCCCACACTACATATCACTAACACTGTCTTCACACACTACACTACATATCACTAACACTGTCTTCCCACATTACACTACATATCACTAACACTGTCTTCCCACATTACACTACATATCACTAACGCTGTCTTCCCACACTACATATCACTAACGCTGTCTTCCCACACTACACTACATATCACTAACACTGTCTTCCCACATTACACTACATATCACTAACACTGTTCCCACACTACATATCACTAACACTGTCTTCCCACATTACACTACATATCACTAACGCTGTCTTCCCACACTACGTATCACTAACACTGTCTTCCCACACTCCACTACATATCATTAACACTGTCTTCCCACATTACACTACATACCACTAACACTGTCTTCCCACACTACATATCACTAACACTGTCTTCCCACACTACATATCACTAACACTGTCTTCCCACACTCCACTACATATCATTAACACTGTCTTCCCACATTACACTACATACCACTAACACTGTCTTCCCACACTACATATCACTAACACTGTCTTCCCACACTACATACCACTAACACTGTCTTCCCACATTACACTACATATCACTAACACTGTCTTCCCACATTACACTACATATCACTAACACTGTCTTCCCACACTACACTACATATCACTAACACTGTCTTCCTACATTGCACTTCATATCACTAACACTGTCTTCCTACATTTCACTATATATACTGTTTCACTAACACTGTCATCTCACAAACAGACCTGAAACTTTTTGAGTTGTGCCGATTTAGCTATTGGTTTGCACTTTTGGGACTACTCCATTTGTTCTGTTGTAGATTCTTTTAATTGCTTCCTCATATCTGAGTTGTTCAGACTAAATTAAGTTATGGAGAAAATCCACCTATTTTAGAGTGGTCCTTCCTGTGGTTAGATCCGATGTGCATGTCATTGGTGAGGAACAGCCAATGGGCTTTTCTGTCTGACCACTGCTTCCCCTAGCAGACCCTGTGTGTGTAGAAGAAAAAAAAACTCCTGACTGTCACAAGTAATGTACTGGCCCTGCTTTCCTGTGTTCTGTGTTATCCAGCCTGGATATAGCTTGTTCAGACATCTGGGCCTCAATGGCCTCACCACTATTGGTTTTCATTGGTTTGGTTTAACTGATTCAGACCTGGGTCTCCAGGCAAGTAGACTCTCTGGCCAATCAACAACATGAATCAATCAGTGAACTACTTGGGAGAAAGGAAACCCAGCAGCTCTACAGGTATTGAGGCCTGGTACTGAATAGCCCTGTTGCTATTCAATCCACTACATATCACGAATAGTGCCCTAGACCGCTGCGCTCCATAGTTGCACAGTGGTCTTAAGGCACTGCATTTCAGTGCTAGAGGCGTCAAGACAGACCCTGGTCTGATTTCAGGCTGTATCACAACCGGCCGTGAATGGTAGTACCATAGGGCGGTGCACAATTGGCCCAGAATTGTCCGGGTTAGGGTTTGGCAGGGGTAGGCCGTCATTGTAAATTATAATTTGTTCTTAACTGACTTGCCTAGTTAAATAAAAAATAAAAAATAATAACAACCTCATCCATGGTAATTGTTGGTAAATGTGTTCAGTGTCTCACTACTACCCCCTATTGGTTGGTAAGTGGTCCTGCTCAGAATATGTGAGTGGAGCAGTGAATACTTGGACCTACCAAACAAAATTATTTGAATGAAAAGTATTTTAATAAACATGAAAATGTGAATGTGAGAAGCGCTCATATTTTTTAAATAGGCAACATGTCATATTAAACAGCATATAAACACTCTAGATAGGCCAGAGCCAGACAGGGTGCCTAAGAAGGAACAGAAATGAATTATTTAGGCTATATTATTTAATTATTTCAAGGCTATAGCTACAAAGAAATACATTGTGAAGCATTTGCGAGCGCGACACACTAGGCTGGTAGGGAGTCAGTGACATTAAGCATTTAATTTTGTTGTATTAAATCATTATACTGTATAAATTGCACATATAGGCTGTGACTAACTTACGAATGAAACAAAAAATGCCTTATTAGGCTTTGAATTGTTTGCCTTTGAATTCATTTTTAGAGTCACCAGTTTGACCAGAGTTAGTGACTTCAGGCTCATGCGATGGTGCCTGGAGAGCAGGGCAGCAGTGGAGAACACCCTCTCCACACTTGCAGAGCCACTTGGGATGCTAAACACCCTTTTGGCCACCCTAGGCTGGGCAGGGCAGCAGTGTTTTTTATATAGGTAATTCTAAAGGTTTTCAGGCAAAATAACCCAGTCAAAATGGAAAGCTCCTTAAAAGTTGGAGTATCCCGGGCCTATTGGGCCAAAATCAATTATGGCCCATTTGTATAGATAGTAGAACAAAAATTAAGGAAACTTAAAAAATATATACTTTGCTACAATGGTACACTTAGTTATGTACCCACCTCGTTCCTTTGTTTTAGCATGCGCATGTAATAAGTACACCATCATGCTTTCGGGATATATGTCTTTTCAGATTCCACAATTATTCTTTAGTTGTGGACATAAGATCTCCACAGTCCCTCTCTTGCTCTTGGTCCTCATCTTTGTCACCTTGATTTTGCACCTGTTTGTTTGATCAGTTTCTTTATGAAAATATTTAGCAAACTCCATGACAGTAGCTAAAGCAAGGGACTATAGCAGCAGACAAATGCATGCTGGGCCGGGCAGGCCCTGAGCTCCTGAAGTGAGCGCTACTGGAGCACTGTTGAAGCTAAATTGGAGCGGGCTAGAAGGCCAACACTCCAGCCTTTGGGATTCTCGCTCCAGGCTCCAGTTAAATTGGGCACGCTCAGCTCCCCTCCACTCACATACTCTGGTCCTGCTCCATAGCCCAGAGGACAAACGGGGGAAGTCTCTGTAGTGCTATGCCATTACTCATAAACAGTACCAGTCAAAAGTTTGGACACCTACTCATTCAAGGATTTTTCTTTATTTGTACTATTTTCTACATTGCAGAATAACAGTGAAGACATCAAAACTATGAAATAACACATATGGAAACATGTAGTAACCAAAAAAGTGTTAAACAAATCAAAACATATGTTATATTTAAGATTCTTCAAAGTAGCCACCCTCTGCCTTGAAGACAGCTTTGGACACTCTTGGCATTCTCTCAACCAGCTTCATGAGGAATGCTTTTTCAACAGTCTTGAAGGAGTTCCCACAAATGCTGAGCACTTGTTGACTGCTTTTCTTTCACTCTGCGGTCCAACTCATCCCAAACCATCTCAATTGGGATGAGGTCGGGGTGGCAGGTAGCCTAGAGGTTAGAGTGTTGGGCCAGTATCTAAAAGGTTGCTAGATCAAATCCCTGAGCTGACAAGGTAAAAATCTGTTGTTCTGCCCCTGAACAAGGCAGTTAACCCACTGTTCCTAGGCTGTCATTGTAAATGAGAATTTGTTCTTAACTGGCTTGCCTAGTGAAATAAAAGATTAATAAAACATTAAAGGTTGGGTGATTGTGGAGGCCAGGTCATCTGATTCAGCACTCCATCAGTCTCCTTCTTGGGAAAATAGCCCTTACACAGCCTGGAGGTGTGTTGGGTCATTGTCCTGTTGAAAAACAAATGATAGTACCACTAAGCCCAAACTAGATGGGATGGCGTATCGCTGCAGAATGCTGTGGTAACCATTCTGGTTGTGTGCCTTGAATTCTAAGTACATATAGTGTCACCAGCAAAGCACCTCCACACCATCACACCTCCTTCTCCATGCTTCAGGGTGGGAACCACACATCCGTTCACCTACTCTGAGTTTCACAATGACACAGAGGTTGGAAACAGAAATCTCAAATTTGGACTTATCAGACCAAAGAACAGATTTCCATCTGTCTAATGTCCATTGCTTGTGTTTCTTGGCCCAAGCAAGTCTCTTCTTCTTATTGGTGTCCTTTAGTATTAGTGTTTTTGTATATTTGTATATATGTTATTTCATAGTTTTGATGTCTTCACTATTATTCTACAATGTAGAAAATAGTAAAAATGAAGAAAAACCCCTTGAAGGAGTAGGTGTTTCTAAACCTTTGACTGGTATTGTAGATAATAACCTGTTACGGACATAGTGGCTTACTTAGTCTGTTGGTTGTATTTGTTCATTTGTGTTGTCGTTTCACAGTTTAGTTTTGTTATGACTTCAAAAAGTGAAACTGGATTTTGTCATCTTTGAGAATAAAAAAATATGCATTTATGTTACTCTGAGCACTCATCCTTTATACTTGAACCGAGAGAGAGAAAGATAGTGGGAGAGAAGTGATAGAGAGAACTGGGAGGACGGAAGGGAGAGAGAGAGAGAGAGGGGGAGAGAGAGAGGGGAGAGAGAGAGAGAGAGAGAGAGAGAGAGAGAGAGAGAGAGAGAGAGGAATGTTTTTAATAATGCAGGTGGCAGATATAATTAGTTGTTCGTTGGGTTGATTTGCATGTTTTCATAAAAGGGAAGTTGATGTGAGGGAGTGAGTGTGTCAGCAAAGACCAGTGTCTGTGTAGATATTGTGGGTTCTCACTAAATAAGCGGTAGTTAATACAGTAACTGCCAAATGAAACATCTGTTACGGTAACTTTCTTTAAAATAATTAACTTAACACAAGTTCCCTTCAATATCAGATTTTATTTACAGTGAATTGTGTACCCCTCACCCCCCCTCACTCGCTCTCTATCTCTTTAAATCTTTCTACCTGCCCCAACTCTCTCCCATTCCACCACCTGTTCCTCCTCTCTCTTTCCCTCCCTCTCACCCTCCCCCCACACCCCTCGACTCTCTGTCTATGGGGACAGTCCCAGCCCTGACTGGCTGCCTGTACAGTACAGCTCTGGATATCCACAGCCTGTACAGCTCTGGATAAGAGCGTCTGCTAAATGACTTAAATGTAAATGATGTAAATGAGAGGAGAGGAAGGAGGAAGTGTTGTGGTGTAGTATAGCGGGGTGTGGTGTGGTGTAATGATGACACTACAGTGAGTAACATCAGTATAGAGGTGTCTAGTAGGGTTCTGTTCCCACTCAAACCTCTGTAGGGCCTATTGTTAGACCCAGCAAACACCTACATATAGGAAAGAATGAACGGAGGCTGCACAGCAAAACATATCACCGCATATACAAAAGCCAATACTGCAGTGTGACATCATATTTCAGCGCCTATTTCAGCGCTGTAACATCAACCAAAAGCATTTACACTTTCTCTTTTTTCTATTGCTATGTGATTATCTGTATAATGCTTCAAGTGAACCTGGACATGCTGACTCACATGTAGTCATTAAACCTAATCATCTGCTCTCTCCATCTCTCTCCCCCCCTGGTCTCCCTCTCTCTCTCCCTCTCTCTCCTCTCTCTCTCTCTCTCTCTCTCTCTCTCTCTCTCTCTCTCTCTCTCTCTCTCTCTCTCTCTCTCTCTGTCTCTCTGTCTCTCTGTCTCTCCCTCCCACTCTCTTTCCCTCTTTCTGTCTCTCGCTCTCTCTGTCTCTCTCCCCCCCTGGTCTCCCTCCCTCTCTCTTTCGCTCTCCGTCCTTTCGCTCTCTGTCTCTCGCTCTCTCCGTCTCTCTCCCCCCTGGTCTCCCTCTCTCTCTCACTCTCTGTCTCTATCTATCTATCTATCTATCTATCTATCTATCTATCTATCTATCTATCTATCTATCTATCTATCTATCTATCTATCTATCTCTCTCTGTCTCTCTCTCTGTCTCTCTCTCTGTCTCTCTCTCTCTCTCTCTCCCCCGCCTGGTCTCTCTC